>NC_049908.1:29236450-29238561 GCF_001411555.2 Juglans regia
GAAACATATGCCTTTAACATTGGTTATGGTGACATTATGAAACAGATTTTTTCACCAGGCTCGTCTAAACAAATTTTTCGCTTCCATTTTGGAGTCTAGAATACTGCACAAATTAATTATAGTACTGTTAAGAAAGAAACTTTATCTATAGTACTATGTATTTCTAAGTTTCAAAATGACTTATTAAATCAAAAACTCTTATTACGTATTAATTGTAAAAGTGTTAAATATGTTTTAGAAATCGATATTGAAAATATTGTTTCTAAGCATATTTTTGCCAGATGACAACCTATTTTAATTATATTTGATTTTGATATTGAATATATTAAAAGATCTAAAAATTATTTTTCTGATTTTCTTATTTGTGAATTCTTGCAGCAACTATGAGTAAGAAAAAAGACAAGGGAAAAAAGATTGTCACCCCTCCCCAATTCCTAATATTAAGCTTATTAAAAATAGTTTGCTACTCCATTAGATATTGCTAATAGGTTTACTATTCTTGGTAAAATTCCTACTTTTAACCCTGCTTCATTTTCATATGTTGTTAGTACACCTTATGATCCTTTTGTTAAGCTCATTGCCTCCACCCAATATTACCTTGCTTCAAAAACTGAATATGCTAAAAAGCTTTTATGTCTAGAATATGTTTTACGTTGAACCAAATAGGTCTATGTATATCCTTTTAAAACTGTTTCTAGTTATTTTCCCCTAGTTTTCGCTAGATTCCTGAGAATCCTGCTAAAAACCTTCAATATTACTCTGCTATCTTGTTCCAAACATAATTTATTATTACTAAACCCATTTATGATAAAATTGAGAAAACCAAACTGATTTATCATAGTGCCTACATCTTGAATATAGTTATTAAATAAAAAAGGGGAACCCATCCCTATATTTCAAAAAAACTTTCTCATTCTGATATTGTTTATTGTTACTATGATTACATCGATGATTGATTCAGATTCATGTTATTCCAAACCGGCCTAGAGATAACACACTCTTGGTTTCTTAATTTTGATAAGAAATTCAAGACTGATTTCCCTCTTTGGTTCCTGAAATGGTAGCACCTTTGGCCTATTCCTAAAGTCTTTCCTGAAAAACTTCAAAAGACCATTAAGTGTTTTGTTACTGTTTTCAAAATGGATCAACATAATCAGAAATTCTCATACTTTCTCCATTTTTGCAAGAAATACAAGGTTTGTTGGATCTTAAAATGGAGTTAAGAACGGAATTAACATATATTGGTCCGTTATTGGTTCATCAAGTGGTGGGACAGATATCCATACACACAGGATGTCATTGATAATGTTCCAGAGATTTTCCTTAAACTGCTCCAGATCTAAAAAGCATTGACCAATTCCCTGCTGTCAAAATATTAACCTTTCCTAAATACCCAATTACTCAGGCCACTACTTCTACTAAATAGATTGCTAGACCAGCTACTTCCACCAAATCTGATAAATCCCAAAAATCTTCTGGATCCAAGGAGAAGATCCTGCTCTAAAGATTGAAGAAAAATTATTTGATTTATTTGTTAAAAAAGTTCTTACAGTACGATGATAATTCTGATACTAAGTTTGAAGCATATTTTGAAACTTCAGTTATTGATCCCTACAATAACATATTTGGACTTGATTAAGAAAACACCCTAAGATTATCTGATGACTTATCCGTCAATAACTGAAGGAAGCATCACCAAAAGACTACCACCTCTGGAAAGATGTTGATTTGTTTGATGCTACTTACCCTCCCGTAAATGCCGCTTAATGGGTCAATAATTGTTACGAAGGATGGGTAACGGGGGCCCTATATAAAGGTTGACCTAGGAGGTCAAGGCAATGCAAAATACAACTCTAATGAGTTTAAGTTCTTTTTGTATTTATAAATTTAAATTTATAATTTAAATTATATTATAATTTGGGTCCAAAATTTTTTTTTAGACCAAAAAATAATTTTTAGACCAAATTGTTCTTGTGGCTTGGACAGGCGAGGCGAGGTGCAGTTTCGATCCCACCCCCCGGCACAGGGGTAGGGGCAGGGTTGAAAACCCTTACCCCGCATGGTGCAGGGTGGGGTTAGGGAAGGGTCCACCTAGCCCTGCACCACGAGGG
>NC_049908.1:29238661-29289280 GCF_001411555.2 Juglans regia
ATAATTTTTTTTTTTTTTTTTTTTTTTTTATAGGTAAGAGGCCGATGTAGGTAAATGTAAAAGGGTCAAATTACAAACCCATCAAGGTGGCAAAGCCTGTTGAGCTCCTGTGTAAGACAGTCACGGAGTGGAAGCACTACTGGGATCTCCCACCTTGCATCAACATATTGTATATCTCCTGGCAATGAATATCCCTGGCCCTGTAAGAAGAAAAAGTACATTTATAACAATGACCTGTAGCATTTTAATAAGCTTAAAAAGAGATTCAGACTTTTCCTTCCCACACACAAAATCTTTAGTTGAAGTTAAAAAAAACCAAACATATTGGCAGGATTTCAATCACCATGCAACTTTAAACAAGATGAAAGTGGAAATAACTGCCATGGGAAATTCGAAATCCATGTCTGAGAGAAAAGTGAAAAAATCATCTTACAAATAAATGTGACTAATTTGAAGTAGTCATCTACCCTCTGTGAAAAGAATGTGAGCCACAAAAGTAACAGCAACAAAACCAGGTCCTCAGTTTGTCTCCAAATGGCATTAACAAATCATTGGTTCACAAGCAACTATATCATGATTAAATTAGGAAAAGGAGGCCCATAGAAGAGGTCTAAGAGGATACCCCTTCCTGTAGTAACCTATATCACTAGCCTAATTTGAGTGTTCTAAAAAGATGGCAGATGTTTTCATAAGTAAGCAATCTCATGAATGCTCACAAGAATCCACTCCTCCACAGCTACGTGACTGGTAATTCCTCATAAACTAATACTTATCAAAAAAATTCCTCATAAAGTAATAACTCTCTGCAGTCTATAAACATTACTTAAATAGCTGTCCACATGATATACCCTTCCCGCTTCAACTAGAAAAGGCTAGCTTAGCGGCACAAATGATGAATGGTTGAAAAGGACAAAAAGTATCTGACCTTGTTTTCAATTACGACGACTTCAAATATCAAAGATCTAAAACATCACGTTTTAGTTTGAATGAAAAAAACCCCACATCAAAATCACAAATACTCTGTTTTTTTGGTACCCAACTTGCTACCCCAGTACCACATGAAAACGTTTTCATTCCCAAAATTATCATCAACAAAATTGAATCATTCATGCTTGTTTTAGAATTTCATATTTTACTTTGAATAAAAACAATCCCACATCGAAATCACAAATAATCTGTTTTTTGAGTACCTATCTTGTAACTATAGTAATATGTGAAAGCGATTTCATTCACAAAATGAGACATTCATAATAAAAAATAACGCACTCATCTTTTTCAAAACAGGTGAGCCATAAGCTGAAGAGTGTTTAAAAGCAAACCTTCACAATGGCAGAAATAACATGGCAAGCAATGCTCGATGTGCATGATCCTAGAACGACCCTGTTGTATCCATTTTCAGAGGCAATCTGCACAATTAGTAAAACATCATGGAAGAGTCAATCTACTTCCCTTTCTCCTACGCTTGTAGTCGAGACATCTAGAAGCGAACCTTTTGCAAGGACAACATTCGTAGATGCAGCAAAAGATCTTCTTTTCCAGTGGAATCACTAATAGCATCTAGTAAGTTCTTCAATCTGTCCCTTCCGTCACTGGAACTAGAAGAGCAGATATTCTCAATTGGAACCACATGCAACTCTTTTCTTGGTGGGGCTAGAGCAGACACAATCGATCTGAAGTCTTGGATTGCTTTGTCAATTTCATGAGAAGAAACTGGGAAAATCGCACGTTCATCAATAAAAGCAACTCCAACACCAAACACCGGTAATGATCTATCTCTACTTGCATCAAAATTCTTTTGGGACTTATCTTGCATCTCATGCACAAACTGTAGAGCGACTCTGAGAAAAAAAAGTTCAGAAGATGAATCTAATTCAGGTAAGATTATCACAGGTTTTATGTTGCACAAATTCGTGACAAAGATCAAGTAATAGCGGTCAGTAATAATTTCGATGAAGAATTGAAACACCCAATAGCCAACAGTTTCCAATAGTTTTTTTCCCACAAAAGATAATCGGTGGGCAAGAACAAAAGAGTGTTTCGGTACTAGAATTGATAGTCTAGCTGTCCGGGAAACGAACGAACCAGGGGTACGTTAATTGGCCTTGGATCCAAGCCCTAAATTGCAGGTATAGAAAATATATAGATTTCCATAGTTTTCCTTTCAAAACTAACACAATGTTCCAATGCACCATCCAAATAATCAAATTTCAATAAGAAGAAGACCCCAAATTTCACTGTCCCATTTTTTTTTTCATTTGGTACAGCATGTTCTCTACAACCAAATACCAAATAACCGGGCATAATTGCTTTTCTTCAAAGATGCATTTATTTCTGTTTACTATTTCGGGGAGAGATAAGGACCTTGATGAAGAGCCACCAGAGAAGGCGACGAGAACGTTATCAGTGGGACAAATCATGGCGTTGGAGATGACAGCGAGCCTGAACTTCCCATACAGGTTACTTCGGAAGCAATCAGCGCAAAAGCGCCCATCTTCGGCGTTGCCGCCAGAAATGGGCTCGTTGGACTTGCACTTGACGCAAACATTCAGATTCCGATCATTGTAATTAGAAATCGAATTAGCTGACCCACCAAATTCTTCTTCTTGTGCTTGTTCTTCGTTTCGATGGCAATTGGACTGGCAGCTTGAGGCGTTGCACGCCATTGGTATTTGCTTTGAGCAGCTCTCAGCTGTGAAATTGGTGCTACTAGGGTTTCGTGCTTTTGGCTCCTAGAACTGGAAGTCTGAAATTGGATTCGCACGTGTTAGTGAGGTTAAGGAGTTAAACGAACAGCCACTGTGGCAGTGAGACTTGAGTCCAATGCTAAAACCCTCCAAGGTGCAATCAAAGTGGCACGTTGATATTTTAAAATCTTTATAATGGAATAGTTTGGATTTAGAGATGAGTTGAGATGATCTATAAATAATAAAATAAAAGTTAAATTATTTATTATATTTTATTGAAAATTTTGATAAAGTTGTTTTGGGATTTGAAAAAATTGAATTATTTATTATATTTTGTGTGGAAATTTGAGAAAATTGTAATTATGAGATAAGATGAGTTGAGGTGAGTTTTGAATGTAAACAAGGAAAAAAAAGCCAATTTTAGTTAAATGCTGGCCGCCGCTGCCTCCTCCTCCTCTTCCCGGTAAATTTAAGTTTAATATCATAGTAATGCTATATACCAAACTCACATCCTATTTTGATAATATTAAATAGTAAGTGGTATATTTATCACTATTAGATGATAAAGAAGTATACAATAAATAATCATTTAATTACGATAAATGTGCTGCATCATATTTAATGAAATAAAAGTGAAATAATAATATGATGTATATAATTTTTCTTAATATCAATGATGCATCCAAAGGTAACCCAGGCTTAAGCGGGTTGTGGTGGTGTTTTATGCTCTCACGATGGATGTTTTGTTTATGGTTTCTCTTGCTTTTTAAAAAGAGGTACCAAGGCATGCTGGCCCTTTCTGCTCTCAACTATGGTCTACTCCTATGTTACCAACTTCTCAAGTCCGA
Source organism: Juglans regia (assembly GCF_001411555.2). NCBI lineage: Eukaryota > Viridiplantae > Streptophyta > Magnoliopsida > Fagales > Juglandaceae > Juglans > Juglans regia. The sequence continues at coordinate 29,242,194 of NC_049908.1, forward strand.
CATATTCTAGAATATTTTCAGAATACATAATTATTATTTATTATTTTATTATTAATTTTTATTATTATTTAATATTTTATCATTATTTTTTTATTATTATTTATAGAATATCTGATATCACTTCATTATCCAAACGCAACGAACTCTTCACTCGCACTTTCCTTTTGATCTCCATCACACTTTAAGAGAAGGTAATTGTTTGCCTGACAGCATGGCAAACTATGAGGCAGCTAGGCATGATGCTGTTTTCTCTTCAACTGTTGAGCTTCCTCACTCCACGGTTGGTATATGTATGTCTTAGATAAAGCAGGTCTCCCTTAATTTCGACAGTAATTTCATTAAAATTATCATTTGCATAGTAATACTTGTCAGTCAGTATGATATAGGAAGTATAATTTTGCAAAGTTTGTTTCTAGACATGAGTATTTTTACATAACTTTGGTTTTGGAATTCTATGAAACCCCCAAAAGTTCTTTATATGATTAATTAATAAAATTGAGCTATCGTACTGTTCTTACAAAAGTATGATAAATTCTTTAGATAGAAGATGTCTTATATATGTTAAGATATAAAAATACATAATAAATCTAGCTCTTTCTATTACTTTTAACTTTTGAGACAAATAGTAATTTCACATAATATCAGAATAGAAGTCTTGAATACGAATCTTGACTCTACACTCTATCATATTTAATAAAACATTACACATATTGGGTCACTCGTTAAGGAGTAGTCTGGCCTACACGTGAAGATAAGTGTTAAAATATAAAAATAAAGAATAAAATCTAACTCTTACCATCAGCTTAAACTTTTTGAACAAGTAGTGATTTTACATAGTATTAGAACAAAAGTCCTGTGTACGAATCTTGACTCTATACTCTATCATATTTAATTAAACATTACACATGTAAAGTCACTCATTAAGGAGTAGTCTGTCCTATATGTGAGGAAAAGTGTTAATATATAAAAATAAATAATAAAATCTAATTCTTCTCATGAGCTTGAATTTTTTAGATAAATGATGATTTCACATCCTATATGAGGTAGAATATCTTAAATATTATGAGAAATCTTTTTTTCTTAACAAGGGGGTTTTCCTTTATCTGAGAGAGACGTATAGACAAAGTAGGAAGGTAGATGAAGTGCTCATAATGACAGATGAAAACTCAGTGGAGAGAACAGTAGTCGAGAAGCAGGGTTTCAGTTTGGCATTAAGACGCAAGAAGCAAGCATGCATGCCATCCGTTGAAGGGATATTCAAATCCTTGCTTTCGTTCAAAATAAAATAAAAATAAAATGGTGTCCCATGTGGTCTGGCTTTTAGAAAACTCACTCAAAAGCTTTTATTGATTGCCCCGTGAACTGATCATAACGCTAAACTCCATACCTCTTTTTTGTCCCATAAGAACTAAGAACTCAATTACCTGAGATTTATGTGTTCACGGGGCTCTTACTCTTAGTCCAATCATTGAACCATAATGGGGAAAAAAAAAAAAAAAAACTTTGCGTTTGGCTCACATTTTGCGTTGCGTTCCCAAAATTTAAAGCAAACCTTCCACTTGCTGGGAATTTAAAGCAAGCTTTGACCATGGCTACATAAACACCAACCTGACACATGAGAGGTCGTGGTACGAGCCATTTGGTATTTTGGATTAAGACATTCAAGTGAAAAGGCTACATACAATAGAAGCCATGGCTGTAAAGATCATTATTATCCCAATTCTCACCTTGTTTTCAATCATTTTACCACTTGCAAACTCCATTGACTTCCATTATCCCATTGTTTTCAACTTTGGAGATTCGAATTCTGACACAGGTGGGCTTGCTGCTGGGCTTGGCTTCCGCCTTGCCCCTCCAAATGGACAAATTTATTTCAAGACATCTTCAGGGAGATTCTGTGATGGTCGTCTCATCTTAGACTTCCTCAGTAATTTCCTCTCTCATTTTCTGCAAACTTAACATGCTGCAATGCAATTTCACCTTTATTTTCTTCTTCTACTTCTGAGAGTTTTGATGATTTCCAATTCATATACAGTTTATCATAAGTATTCGTGTTTCTTCACATCCATTAAATAAGAGTTATTAACAACAAGATATGAATCAGATACGATGAGCTAAGGATGTATGTAACTTTCTATATGTTACCCTGAAAACATCACAGCAGCATTCACACCTTTTGAAACATGGAAAAGTATATATGCTAAGAGGTATGAGAGCTATTCTATGCAGTGGTGTCTCCAGACTGAGAGCATTTACACCTTTTATAATCGTTAGATCGGAAACTGAACAAGAATAAACAAACCTTGATGCCTTTATCTCTCTTTTTTTTTTTTTTTTTTGTGGGTCCTTTTGGCTTCCAACATACTCTAATGGCACACCAAACAAACGTCTTTTGTAAGAGTTCTCACATACTAATTTGCAATGGGTAGTTATAAATTTATAATACAAGGGCTACCAGAGAGGCTCTCTTGCATTATCCATGGCTACCAAGACCTGCATACTCCATGTTCTTTCCTTAATTATGTTCATCTGCTTGCCCCTTTCCAAATGCATTCACTTCAACTTTCCTGTGGTTTTCAACTTCGGGGACTCGAATTCTGACACGGGCGAGCTTATTGCCTCCGGGATTGAGAGCCTCGTGCCTCCTAATGGAGAGAGTTACTTCCAAACTCCATCTGGGAGATACTGTGATGGCCGTCTAATCATTGATTTTCTCAGTAATTTCCTTTTGCTCCACAAGTCTTGTTTGTTCTGCTATGTTCATCTAAACTCTGTTTCAGTTCTCTGAATTCCCCTATTTTCTTTGTTGTTAAGTATCATTGTCTCATTGATTACTATTCATGCCTGCTTTTTTTTTCCTTAATTTTGGGTGCAATGTTTCAGTGGATGCAATGGATCTTCCATTTCTAAATGCCTATCTGGATTCAATTGGAGTGCCAAGTTTCCGAAAAGGCTGTAATTTTGCAGCTGCTGGTTCAACCATACTTCCAGCAACTGCAACATCTGTCAGCCCATTCTCATTTGGGATTCAGGTGGCTCAGTTCCTCCGATTCAAAGCTCGGGTTATCGAACTGATGGCTAAAAGTATGTAGACAGATTACAGTATACTATCTTCCAATGCATATTGTCATATTAACATTATTTTTAATTTTGATTCAGGTAAGAAATTTGTGAAGTACCTCCCAAAAGAAGAATATTTTGATGAGGCGCTTTACATGTTCGACATAGGCCAGAATGATCTTGCTGGTGCTTTTTATTCCAAGTCATTCGATCAAGTTCTTGCTACAATTCCAACAATCCTGGTTGAGTTTGAAAATGGAATAAAGGTCAGCTTCATCGATCACTTACTAAACAAATGATTATTTTTGTTTACCAACACTTAACCAAACATAGATTAAATTATCCAACATTGGAACCTCACTGTTCCTTTGATTCATCCGCTTGATTTTTCAGAAACTATATGATCAAGGGGCTAGGAATTTTTGGATACACAACACGGGTCCTCTTGGATGCTTGACTCAGAATGTTGCCAGATTTGGAACTGACCCATCAAAGCTTGATGAGCTAGGATGTGTAAGCGCGCATAACCAAGCAGCTAAACTTTTCAACATCCAGCTTCATGCTCTCTGCATAAAACTGCAAGCCCAATATTTGGATGCAAATGTCACCTTTGTTGATATCTTTAACATAAAATTCAACCTCATTGCAAATTATTCCCGATACGGTTAGTACATCTCAGTACTTGTTTTATCTTCAGTATTCCAGACTAACAACAGTGTAGGTCAGAATATTCACTTAATTTAAGCAAATTAGAAGGAAAATGGATTGTAATTAAGATTTCCACTCTGTTGTCCCCTTAACCATGACGCATCCTTTACTCAAACATTAAAGCTTCTAAATTTTGATTCAATAAAGCATTCTTCTCACCTCATATACAGATTTGGTGTACAGATCTATACCTTGCCTGTATCCATTTAGAATAAACTTGAGTTTTAATTTTTCGAGGATGCTTACATCACAATTTACTTGAGAAATGTTCATTCTCTTTGTTGAGGAATAATCTCAAATTACTTGTTGACAAGGTCTTGAGCATGTTTATAAAGAATGAACAAACATCTCTTATAAAACCGGTTCTACAAGAGAAGAACCTGTTTTGTGAAATAAGTTATGCCCATAAATTTCTTCATGGTATCAAAGTCTGCCACAGGATGACTGAGGCTCACACTACTTATCCCGTGACAAGGACTAAAAAAAAATACTGATCTACACATGAGAAGAGAGTGTTGAAGAATAATCTCACATTGCCTGTGAACAAGGTCTTGAATATATTTACAAAGAATTAACAATTCTCTCTTATACAACCGATTTTATAAAATGAATTAAGCCATGAATTTCTTCGCTCTTCATCGATTTCACTTTGTTTCTATATTAAAGACACCTGCTTTTCACTGAAGTTGTTTCGTTTTAAGCCCCCACAGATAAAGTTCTTCCCATTCTAATTATATCAAAATTCATTTTTTTATGGGTATTAATTGCAGGATTTGAACAACCAATTATGGCTTGCTGTGGGTACGGGGGTCCACCATTGAATTATGACAGTCGCATTAGCTGTGGACAAACAAAGATCTTGAACGGGACCTCGGCCACGGCCAAAGGGTGCTCAGACAGTACTGCGTATGTCAATTGGGATGGAATTCATTACACTGAGGCTGCAAATCAGTATGTCTCATCACAGATACTCACTGGAAAATATTCTGATCCTCCTTTCTCGGAAAAGATGCCTTTCCTACTGAAGCTTAAGTTCTGAAAAGAATATTCTTATTATTATATGATTATTTGTTCTTTGTCTCCCTCGTATGTTGACTTCTAACAAGTAATTGTAAGCTATCATTTGAGACCAGTGTCTGACGCGAAGTATCTTTTGTGGCTGGAAACTAGTAATACGGTGAATGCACTTTATCATTTGAAGTGGGCTGCATAGCTCTCATCAACAGGTTATAGCTTTAACTGTAATTTCTAATGGGATGGTGCTTCAACCAAAATATTGGAATAAAAAAATGCGGTTTCACTTGAAATAATTCGGATAACATTGTTTATGATTAACAATTGTAGCATGATGATTTCTACAACAACACGTTATACATCATCTCGGAATTATGAGGGAGATAATTCGGAAGACAAATCTAATGTTAGCAATATCACTTCCTGGAGACATATGCATAGTATTGTGCCATAGGAACAACAAAGGCAATCACTAACAAACCTCCAACTACCAGAGAGAATTGTCCCCTCTTCTCATCTGTCTCTTCCCTGCTTTTGTAGTTTGATTCTCGTTTATTATCTTTAAACTTGGGGCCGCCAGGATCTGGAAGCCCATCAATGGCAGCAACTAGTCTCTTGGCACTGCTATAAACAGCTTCATTGTACTTTTCTTCAGTAGCCAGGACTGCAATTATAAATCCAACAATTTGATCACCACAACTGCAATATCTCCTATAAACAATCAACATTTACTGCAGCACATCATTTGCAGACAGTCTCAAACTTTATGCACAATGATCAATTGATCATGTTTCTTATAGCTAATGTCATCTGGAGTAGAGGACACAAATGGCTAATACAAGAAACTTCTGGACAGTCATCCACAACAAAAGGCCAGGGAGCCGCAAACTATGCAATTTCTGCGTCTATTAATGGGAATGGAAGGCCAAGATGTCTCTAATAATAACATCTCTATGCAGAGGCGAAAGAGGCATTGAAATTTTCAGGGAAAAAGAAACACGAATTTTGGATTTGGCTCCTGTGGCTATGCAGGGGTAGAGATTTGGTTTGACATTGGCTAGCTTGCAATCAAGAGCCAAACAAATTACCACAAAATGCAATTGTGTAATATGATCTTTGAAAATGCAGGGGAACAAGGCGAAGGTCTTGGGTGCCAAACATTGCTCATGTAAGGTTGTATAAAGAGCAGGCAATTGATCGACGACTCAGTTCAGTATGCTAAACATTAAAGGAAACCACGTGTATTAGACTTCTGATTTCTATACATCTATTTCTTCAAATATGGTGTAGTTCCTCCTAGAATAATATCATAGGAAGCTGTTGGAACATTCTAGTGCAACCTTAGTGTTAACTTTGGACTCCACATTCAGGTATTCCTGCTAATCAATCCTCAAAGTCTGCGTGGGATATCTAGCAGCTCATAAATGAAAATATAAGGCTTCAGCCTTATGAAATGACAAAAGATAAAGTGAACATCAATACATGTGATATCTCATTCTGATAAGTGATAAGGGTAGCTAGTGTATGAGATCTCACATTGCTTAGAAATGAGAAATTCTTACTGTTTATAATATTTCAATGGGGCTCCAATTGTATCATTGACTAGTCTTTTGGAGTATAGTCAATGTGGCTTGGGCCTTCCATTGGGGTGTTACCGTACATGTTTGCTCAAAGTGTCATCAAAAGGTTGACTCAAAGCTTAGGAACCAACTATAGGAATTTTTTATATGGAAGGATTTGATAAATTGAGCTGGAAATAACACATGGACCTCAATCCAATAATACTCCATTCCGGCATGTTTTTAAATGTCTAAGCAAATTGCTTTATGGATGCAACATTGTACCTTGCAAACTATCCACCAGTTTCTTTGTATTCTGCAAAACATCGTTTCAATGGAACATTTACGGTACTAGAGTGCACATACTCAGAACTACTTTCTTCTCCAGATCCATCGCATTTGCAGATAAGTCAAATGATTTTTTGCTTAAAGGAAGAGAAATATAAGGTGCAAGGTTACCAGGAAGATTTTCTGTTACAGTGCCATCAAGGATATTCTCTCCAACAGCCTGGATAAATGCAGGGCCCCCTGTGACTGCCCCTTCTTTTTGACTGGTAACAAGCACAACAATGCCCTTATTACTGCCCTCTTCTATTGAGGGATACCAACGCTCCAAAACTTGGTCAGCATACTCAAAAGCATCAGCTTTACTCTGAAACCAAATGTTTCTCAAAGCTTTTAGACCAAAACAATAAACCCCACGCACTTGCATTCTTGAATTTCTTATTTTTACATAACTTTCAAAGGCGTAGTACTAAACAGGGAGTTCTCTTTGTCTATAGGAAAAGAACTAAGCATATATCTGGATTTCTAAATGATTGTGTCCAGAGGAAATAAGACGCTTCTCTTCATTGACCGTAGTAGAATCAGAATCATGCAGCATAGCTGAGATAGGTTGTATATGATACATGAAAACAAGATTGTCTTTCCCTCAGTTTTGACGGAAACCAAACAAATGTTTATGATTTAAATAACAAACAACTCTGTTTTTTAAATAATCGAAAGGGTGTCCCAGAAAGAGTTCAATTCAAGCTGTTAAAGTGGCACATCAGTATATACTTGTATTGACTGTATATTAAGAGAATTTGGCTGTGTAAAAACACTCACGGTGAGCTTTCGAACAGTGATGAAATTAATGCGGAAGTTCTTCCTGGACTCCAAGTCCGACAACAACCTCTTCAAATCCGATTTTGTCACCCGACTAAGCACGCCTGCATCGTCAACTACGTATGATTCGTTAGGTGGCCCTTCGTAAAGTACATCAAATTCAGAAGCTAATGCATTGCCACTAGGCAAGAGTGGGCTAAAGTTGAGAGCTAGAGTGAGCGCTAGAGCTGCTAGTCCCTGTTGCGCATAAGAAAGCCAGCTTTTGGGTATTGGTAAAGGTACATTAAAAGGATGAGGTTGGTATCTTTTGAGGCTAGAAGGAACGGTTTTGGAGAGAAAAAGAGAACTTGATCTGGGTTGGATAGCGGACGACGATAGGGTCTTTGGACAGGAATTTTTGGAGCTGAAGAGAGGAGCAAGAGAACGAGGAGACAGAATGGTTTCCATGAACGAAGCAAGGAAGGAATTTCACAAATGGTGAAGCATGAAGGGGGAGGGATAGTTGCAACTTGCAAAGAAAAAGAAAGTGATTTTCTACTATATATATTTTTCTTTTTCTGTTTTCTGTTTGGGAAATTTGGGTGGTTTGGATTGGCTGGCTGAATTTGTATTGGATAACGTCTGTTAAAAGCCACAAGGACATTTTAGTCTATGTGAGTCACAGTCATCCCTACGATTTTGATCGAAAATTTCATAACCTTCATTTTAAGATTTTGCAAATATATGTCCAGAAACAAATATATGTCCAGAAATGCTTCCATCACACAAAAATAAATAAATAAATAAAAATAAATAAAAAATTAAAAACTAAATATATAAATTGAGGTTTACAATAAATATGATATATTATATAAAATCGTGTCAATTTATAAATTTATTTTATAATTAACCTACTAAAATAGCTTAAGATAAAATCAAGTTCCTGCAACTTTTGTTCATGTCTATTAAAAAATAATTTAAAATGAATTGAATTATTTATGAATAGTAATGAATTAAGATAGTGGAATGAGTTTTGTGAGATCCGAATAAGATAAATTTAAATGTATTTATAATAAGTTGAAAAAAATTATAATTATGCGTGTAAATAAGTGTTAGTTAAAAAAATTTATAATCTCACATGTAAAGAAGTTTTGAATTAAAATAGTTTAATAATTTAAAAATTACGTATTTAAATGTTAGATTCAATTTAAAATTAGATTGAACTGATCAGTCCAAATTTCAAACGGGAGCCTAAGATAAACAAGAACTTGAGAGAATATATATATATATATATATATATGTAATTAAGTACTACTATAAAACTTAAGATAACGACAATATTTATCTATACTTTCCATTTTTTTATTAGAAGAAGAACAATCTTATATAGCTCAAAAAATATAAACATCATAAGAAAAATCGGTTGAAATACCAAAAAGTCCTATTAATTTTTCAAATTCCTACCGTCTTGATCCTCGCTCACAACAAAAAACTACACCATGTCCCACATTATCTCCCCTCCAAATTTTCAGCAGCCATGAATAATAACATCTACATCTCAATCTCTCATGGCCATTCTCCTCTCCCTTCCTCCACACCCACCAAACCCTCCCCAAAACCCCAATTCTGCCACCACCAAACCCATCTCTCTCACCGCTCCCAAACCCACAGCTTTCACCACCATCTCCAAGAGGCACTTTCTCCTTAAAACTACTTCGCTCTCCATCATTTCCTTGACCCTATCATACCCAGTTGCCCATTCTTCAGCTGAACCTTCAGTGCCACCGAAATCGGCTCTCTCGGGCATTGCAAACACTAAGTCTTGGTTCCAGTTCTTTGGCGATGGGTTCGCCATTCGTATCCCCCCACAGTTTGAAGACATCATGGAGCCTGAGGTATGAATCCTTTTTATCTCTTTGTACATATATTTTTTAGCGGATTTGAAGAGGATTTCTATTCTTTAAAGTTATTGTGTGCATGCATATGTAAAAGGTAGTCAAAGCAAGGTGCTAAATTCACAGTAATGGTAGGTTGAGAAAACAATATGTGGAAATCACATATTTACAGCAATATCCTTTTTTTGAATGTGTGGTTTCGGGACTTGTGAATTGAGGTGGAGCCGTGGAGCCTTATTTAGGAGGCAGCTTTACTGTTTTGTATGTTTTTGGTTGCAAATTCTCAATGGAAAGAAACTCTTAACTCTTGTGTGATTGTACGGAATTATTTTGATGTTTGTGGTGAATTTGCATTTTTTTATTTCGACAATTTGTTAATCTACTGATTATAACGATCAATGTTTGTAGGATTACAATGCCGGATTGTCTCTATATGGAGACAAGGCAAAACCTAAGACCTTTGCTGCAAGATTTGCGTCATCGGATGGGTATATGATTTATATAACGTCCCTTCACGTAGATGGTTTTATTTTATCTTTTTTCCAACGGGATAAGTTGCACGAGAGCTTTTGCTTCTCTAGCTACATGATTATTGTTCTTACATTCTTTACAATTCACGAAGAGCCATCAAATCATTTTGGGAATGTTGTGTGTGAATAACTTCACGAAGTGTCAAAATATTAACCAAAAAAAAAAAAAACAGAGTGAGAGTAAAAATGAAAGTTGGTTTTATGGGGGAGTGGGAGGGCGGGGCGGGGGGCATTAATATACAGTTTTTTTTTTCCCCAACATATGGGCCATTATAGTATGTTTATACTTGATTTATATATGTGTTGTTTGATGCAGATCTGAAGTTTTGAGCGTTGTCATTCGCCCAACCAATCAACTTAAGATCACCTTCTTGGAGGTATGTGCAGTGGCAATCATGAAGTTTCATTACTTCATCTAAAATATATTGTTTTACCATAGAGCTTTGTTGTACAACTAGCTCAAATAGAATAAATGCTTGTGATTTTTGTAATGGAGGACTTCTTCGATTTTTCTGTAATATCAAATGAGCCACATATATAGAACCTTTGTTAAACAGGAACAAATAAATTGATGTTTGAAAGACTGCTAAAAAGTATGAGGAGATTGCATGAAAACAGGAGTGCTGAAATGTCTATTGAGGACAATGACACTCGATTACCATTTTGGCTCTGCAAGACTAAAATTTGGCAATTTTTTCTTCATACCTTGGATTAAAGACCATGTTTTTCATGTCAATCAGGCTTTTGAAGATTTCCCATCATGTTATCATGAACCGATTAAATTATTTTAGTTCCATTATTATTTTCAATAGTTTTCACCCTGAAAACTTACATGAGATTTGCTCACCCGAACAGGCCAAAGACATTACTGATTTAGGTTCTTTGAAGGAGGCTGCAAAAATTTTTGTTCCAGGTATATCAATGAGAGAGGGAGAGACAGAAAAGAAAATCCCAAAAACTCTGTAAGAACTGGTTATCTTGCTCTGCTATCTCTGGCATTGGTTTTTAATTCTAGTCATGTTGCATTGGCAGGAGGGTCAAATTTATACTCTGCAAGAACTCTAAAAATAAAGGAAGAGGAAGGACTCAGGTGAGTTTAATTTCAAGTTGATGCCAAGGCTGCTGTAAATTTATGGTTTCTACTCATAAAAAAAAAATAGTAATAATAATGGTTTCTATTACCATCAAAGTGGACCCAGAAAAAAATTTACTATCAAAAGTGAAATTGCCTTAGGAATGGAGCGAGGCATTTTTTTTGTCAGTGAAATACTTTTACACTCAACTTCTCTATATGTACAGTAATTAGATATAAATGGATAGACATTGCAGGGAAGTCCAGTTTTTTTACAATACTACTTCAGTATCTTAAAGCAGTTGGGGCATCAAACACAAAGAATTTCTTTGAAGCTATGTATGGCTGTTTTATTCACAATATATAATTCCCTAATGTCTAATGTTCAATTTATTATTCAGGACTTATTACTTCTACGAATTTGGCAGAGATGAACAACATGTAGCACTAGTAGCTGCTGTTAATAGTGGAAAGGTGTGTTTCTATATTTTATCATTTTAGAATACTTTTTGTTTTGGCTTGTGATAAACCTGGAAGTTGATTAACTCAAAAGATTTTACATTCCCATGAAGAACCTATACATTAGAAACTAGGATTTTGAACTCTCATGTGTAGGCAATTATTGCTGGAGCAACTGCCCCACAGTCTAAATGGGATGATGATGGAGTGAGGCTTCGTTCTGCTGCTGTATCACTTACAATTCTCTAGTCTTGCTCCCATAAGATAGCAGGTATGTGGAATCCAATGCCTGCTTAAAAAATACCCTATTGAATTTCCTTGGGAAGAAGAAAAGTAGAATGGAAGTATGTTGTGTACAATTCTTCTATTGTTGCAAAGTTATTTTCAAACGCAAAACTGATCAGCATCAATCAAACACTTGCATATCAATGTTGCATCATTCAGAGTGTAGATAAACATAAATGTAAAGATTAATGGGCTTAGGGTGTTTACATAATCTTTTTACTAAAGTTAGTGTTTTCTACTGGAGAAGGTTAGGACCTCATGCAATTTGTGCCTGTGCCAATGTATGTCAGGCCATTGAAATAAAGAAAGTAACACTGCTTGACAATCATTGATCAACTTTCAGCAGTAAGGCTGAAGCCTTGGCGTCAAGTTCTAGGTTCTGGTTCAGCAGTTGGGAGTCAAGAATTAACAATCTTGGCCAAATTTTGGGGATTGAGATATCGACAAAACTAGAGGAGAAAAAGAATAGTATTGATTTTCTGTGACTAAGAGACACTATTGATTTTCAATTTTTCCTGCATCCAGATTATTTTCTCACTCTTCATCTGTGCAACTGCATTACAGATGGGATACAAAATGCATCCTGGATTTGCTTTGCCATTCTTGAATCAACTTTTGCTGCTTCCTGATTCATGGTTCCAATGATTATATATATTCTTCCGGATTTGCAAATGGTTTACTTTTTAGCAGCTTCCTTCCCAGGAAGCCTTATAGGCAGCTGAAGACCACATAGCATAGAGTTGAATGGGAAATTGGTTTGGGGGAATTCTACCATTTTTTATTTTGTATGAGGTCATTTCTCTTCAATGTTAATCTGAAATTTTGAGCAGAGTGCAATTCCTTCAATCTCTATGCACAACAGTCTGTGAGAGAGAGAGAGAGAGTTACTTATATACATACTATGTATCGAGGAGTAGCGGCTGATCTATCTTATCTTTCCTTTCTCAAAGTAAATTCTAAGTTAAATACTGTCACATCCTTTTCTTTTGCCCTTGTCTTCCAGAATTAAAACCAAGTAAGGAAGGACTCTTTGCTGAACTTTCCTTGTCAAAATGGGCAATTCAAACATTGGCAATATAAGCCCTCTGCTCAATTAACTTTCCATAATCAGGGATTGGATTCCTCATTTCTTTGATGGTGACATTAAATGAGAAAAGAGAAAAGAGTTATGGAAGTCAAGAACATTGGATTGTGTGACTGTGTCTCCTCAATGTCAGTGTGCAGAATGGCAGAAAATCTTAGTACCTATAATTATAGACATTATGTCTATATTATCCATGTCCATCAATTTTGTACCTTTATATTCTTGGTTGCAAGTCAAGTTCTAGTTCAGGTCCATCTTGAGGAGCATCTACGTTCTCCTCGTCTAAAGTGCCTCCAAACTGACATTTAAGAGAGTCTATTTTACCTCTCTAAATTGACATCTCTATTTGGTTAAATTTTTTTTACTTAATAATTAAAAAAATGATTTTAAATATATTAGTATATTTTTTTTAAATGTATTTAAATATATTAAAAAAAAATTATGCTGAACGATATGCACAGCGATTAAAATGAGACAGCATAGTAGCCGCACCCCGACTTTTAAAAGGAGAGATAATTTCTTGATAACTAATCTATGATTACTCCTTCCTTACATTGGCCAAATGAATCATGCTGAGTAATCCTCTTCATTCCAAGCAGAAATTAGTCCTTTTCAGTTCCCCTTTGTTTTTTGCATCCTTGCACGCCTATTTGTTGATACTTGTTTTTTATTTATTTATTTATTTTTGTTTCTATTATCCAAAAGAGTGAGTATTGTGCCTTTATGTCAGACAATTATATTATTAATTAAATATGAGATATCTCAGTTATCTCCTACTTGCATCACTGATTTGATTATACAAATGAGATGAAATAAAAAATAAAAGTTAAATAAAATATTATTAGAACATAATTTTTATTTTAAAATTTGAAAGAGTTAATTATTTATGATATTTTATACGAAAATTTAAGAAAGTTGTAATGATTATATGATATGATATAAGATAGTTTGTTTGGTGTAACTAAATCAGACCTAACTTAGGATATTTAATTTTCCTCCTATAAGTAATTCTAACTTGGGATATTTAATTTAAATGGGATTGCTTATGATGAACCTAATATTTTATTAATTATGCTGTAATTAAATCATGAGCCCTCCACACTTCTTGAACCCTGTTTTCCACCACTCATGCTTGCAAGCAAAGGGAATCCTGCCTCTGTTTACTCGGCCTTGTTCGAGGTTGTTGGTTGTTTCTCTACCTTTCACTCCTTTTTTTTTCTATTGTTTGTGTTGTTTTACTGTATTCATCTGCACAACCACTCGGGAATCCTACCGCAGATTGTGTCAGATTTATAATCCTTAATTTAACATGAACATTTGGAGGAGAGTCGAGACTCAGACAGTGTCCCCACGAGGTTCATATGTTGAGAATCTACATAGGTTTCTGCAAAAACCCCTGAAATATCCATAAAAAATATGTTTAACTACTGGTCTTGCCTTCTGTTTTCATTGTCCGACATTCCAATCAATTTGACAATGGTTTTCCGATGTACCTTCCACCATAAAGAGTTGAAGTTTCTAATGCAGAAAAAACATTTGGGACGGACAGTAGTAAAAATCTTGTATTTTAACATGCTTATCTCCTTGGATAATGATTATAATAGTATTTTCTTTCTTTTAATTACAAAGAGATAAATTTCCATATATGGTTGGACAAGTGGCCTAAACCGAAAGAGAAACAGACATGTAAAATTGATCTTATAATATTTATTATTACACAATCTTTTTCAACTTCCCGCTGTAAGAGAGAAGTGAGACTTTATTCTCTTTTGAACTATAAATTATGAGTAATACTACATACAGTCGTGGAATACACAAATGTCGTACAGTCGCTTTGAAAAATAGTGGAGTCTACTGATAAAAAATTAATTTCTTGTCACGTGGGTCCTATATTTATTTACTTTTTTCAAAACGACTACACGATACTTGCACACTCACGACTGCAAATATCATTTATCATAAATTATATAATCCGACATACAAAATTCGTCTCACATCTTTGTAAGATTTTTGTATTCGAGAATAGTCCTAATCTTATTTTTAGTAACGGGGCTATATGATATAAAACTAAATTTGTAACTATCATCAAAGAAGTACATCAAAACTTTTGGTCTTGATTACATTAGGGTAGTTGAACATATCCATTACATATTTTACCATTTTATACCTTTATTGATATCATAGCCTTGCTACAATTTCAAAGATTCCCCAACCTATTTGGAAAAATCACCAAATGGTCAAGTAGTCAAGATTCAACCAAGTGTCAATTGATGCGCCACACAATCTGGGCTTCTTCAACCAAACAAAATATTTATTTTTCAAAAAATTTTATTTGCAGTCTATAAATAAAAACTTCATGTGCAGGCACTTTATTAAATAAAAAAAAGTACCATTTTGATAAGAACATTATTGTAATTTTTTTTAAAAAAATTAAAGATAAAATTAACTAACCTTGTAATGCAATCTCTATTTGAGGATTGTACGTAACATTGCTCTCTTCCCCCACCCAAATTATCAAAAGTACTAAAACTTTATAATTTAAAAAAAAAACTTTTCATATCCAGTGATGATATATCCATCGAGAATCCTCACCGAACAGCCAAAATACTCTAAATATTCTTAAAAAATATAAAAAAAAATATAAATTCATTAAAAAACAATTCTTTAACCATTAAGTAAAAAAAATAATAAGAACAAAAAATCAGTGACTTTACTCGGTGGGAGTAGCATTTTCCTTAACATAACAGCCAAAGAAACGTGAAGATCTTTTGTAGGAATTAATATCTTTTAGATCTCAAGTGAAACTTTTAACGTTTAAATCATTATTTTCAAACAGAAGGATGCATATTTTCAGGATTGGGATACTAAAAAGGTCGATATGATAATATTGGAACAAGTAATGCTATATATAGTTGTGGAATGCGCAAACGTCGTGCTGTCACTTTGAAAAAGAGTAGGATCTACTGTTAAAAAATTAATTTCTTTTTATGTGAGTCCCATATTTATTCACTTTTTTTTTAAAGCGATTGCACGACGCTTGCACACTCACGACTGCAAATATCATTTCTCTATTGAAACACATCATCAAGAAGAAACCAATTAAAAGTCAGCTACACAATCAAATAAAGATTAAGTTCAACAACCATGTGAAGATAACACTCAGTAACAATCAGATGAAGATAAAGCAAATCACAACAATAAAAGATAACATCTTACCTCGTTTGAATATTTGAAAAATCAATGTATATAACTTATTATGTAAATAATCGATTATGTACAAGTTTACTCAATAAATAAAAGTCCAACGTCCACCAAATTAGGTGAGACAATTACACTGAAACCAGTGTGCAAATATTTTTCTTATATAGTACCAAAGCTACTCCGACATCTGTTTGCAGATCCTAATGGCCTCTCCTTCCTCAACCACATCTTCTTCCTCTCCCAACACTCAACCCTCTTTCCTTATCAATCTTCAACATCTTCTCACACTCAAACTCATATGTGAGAACTATCTTCTAGGGAGAGCTCAAGTTGTCCCTTACTTCAAAGGGCAACAACTTTTTGGTTATCTTAATGGGAGTATTTCTTGTCCACCATCTTTTACCACCATTGTTTCTCCAACTGGTCAAATCGATGTTATATCCAATCCTGCCTATAGTCACTAGTGCCAGCAAGACCAAATAATCCTATCTGCTCTTATATATTCCCTTTCTGAAACTATTCTCGCCCAAGTAATTGGCAAAGAAACCTCCAGTGATGTTTGGCTCCAACTTGAAACACTATATTCTATCACCTCTCATGCTTGTATAACTGATGTCCGCATCCAACTTGCTTCTCTTAAGAAGGCAAATCTCTCCATTGCGGACTCCTTTTAACAAATTAAAAATCTTGCATATATATTAAAAATCTTCATATTTGTATAACACTATTCATAGCTATGTAAATTTTTGAATATGGATAATTTAATGCAGATCAATTTAAAGTCATATTACATAAATATATATGTAGATGTATATACAGATGCATAATCTAATGCTAGTGCTCGGTTGATTTAAGATTATTAAAGTACAAAGGAAACAATTTGACCTTCAAGTGGATAGACAAAATGTTTTAAATAATAAATATTTTTTCTTGAAAATGAAAACATTTATCAGTACAGTTCCTTATCATGATATGGGGTTGCGAAACCAGAATGTTACTTTCAAATTTAATTATTTAAATTAGTTTTTTTAGTAACACAAAATTTATTACTATAATATATATTTTTTAGAAAGAGGCTATGCCCCAGATTTTATTATTGTAATATTCTAATATATTTTAAAGAGTAATGTTATATACAATCTTAAAATATACAAGTCTCGAGCTTTTTCTAAGAATACAAATATCATTTGTCTATTTTAAATGCCTATGTTCTTTAAGCAATACATTCTTTTTCAAATGATTTTCTTACGTAGTATTATGGATCAAGATTTTGTTAAGTTCTTATCCGAATTTAAAAATTTCAAGTGAAAAAGATAGATACAGGAACTTAACTCTATATTTGAGTCTTACAAGTTATATAACTAATTTTATGTATCTATCTTCATTCTATTCAAAATTTTTAAATTTAAATAAAAATTCAAAAATATATATAAGAGATGTTCCGACGAAAAGTAGTCATACATCCGAGATCAAGTGTAGATGCATATTTAAATTGGAAAATGATAGAGTTACTATCCTCCTACTACTTATTTATTATTTTTTTTGTATTTGATTTTTTTTTAATTTTTAATTTTATTTAATGGTTAAAGAAGTAATTATTAGTAAAATTATATATTTTTAAATTTTTTTTAATGAACAAGGATGCTAAAAAAATACTTAAAAAAATAATAAAAAAATAAATATATTATAAATAATAAATAGATAATAAATAAATAATAACCCCATCACTACCTATTTAAATTTGAAGAGTCATATATATATATATATATATATATATCTCTCTGCCTATACTTAAAAGAGCGTATAACGTTACTATTTATTACTGTTCATCATGAACAGTAAATCTAAATCAGTCTTTTTCTTCTTCTTCTTCTTCTTCTTTTTTTTTTTTTTTAAAAAAAATCTTACCTTATCTTATTACTATTCACCGACAGTATGATAAACGATGAACAGTAAAGATTTTTTTTTTTCAGTGTGAATGTCAATGTGCGACGTAATACCGCAATCGTGCATAGGGAATGAGAGAGAGGAAGAAAGAAAAAGTGGAAAAAAATATTGATTTTTGAGTTTTAAATGATCAATAAAGAAGCTGTTTTTTTTTTTCTTCGCATGTTTTTTTCGCATATCCTATTACAGTTTATTATATCATATACTAAAAATCAACTTTAATTTATAAAATACTAATTTTTTATCATTAAATAAATGATGAAATTTTACTGTACATTTTTAAGAGAAAAAAACTATCAAATTAATTTGAATTTTTAATATAATTTAAATTTCATAATAAATGATGAACATAAATAAATAATAATTTTATTCTTATACATTAGACTATTTTAATATTTGAAATTACACTTTATTTTTTTCTTCAATTTGACAGATGTGGCAAACGTGCTTTTTTTTATCAATTAGAAAATCTTACGCCATACAGGATTTTACACAAATACCACTAATTTCAAAATAACCAAGCCATTTATAAAATACTAATATTTCATCATTAAATAAATAATGAAATTTTGTTAAATATTTTTAAAAAAGTATAACTATATAAATAATTAGAGTTTTAACATAATTTAAATATGATAATATTCTTAATTAATTAAAGAGAACTGCTACAACTAATAAAAAAGTAACCTGAAAATATGTCATGAATATGTATTTCATTTTTTTATTTTTCTTTTCTTTTTTTCATGTATTTTTTTAATCATCATAAACATTTTTAAAAAAATAAAAAATTTACAACATCATTGGGTCAGGAGGGAATTGACAATCTATCTATTCCCAAACAAAATTATTGAGTTCGAGGAAGAGATTAATAGATTCTTAGGTTTTCAGAAACTTTTATATATTTTTTAAAATATTATCTAAATATAAAATATTTTTTAATTTGTTAATCTAATTATTACAATTTTCTTAAATATAAATTTTTTAAATTTTAAAACAAAAACTACATTAAAAAATTATATTTCAATAATATTTTAACTTTTATAATATTTTTATTTTAACTTTTTTTCTCTCATTTTCTAAAATCAAATAAAACATCTTAATCCAAATAATTTTATATATTTATTCACAAACCATGTCACTACTATTAATACATCGATCCAAATCATATCTAAGGATATGATGTCTACGTGTGTTGTTTTTTTAAAGACGAGGCTGCTGCTGGTACATTAAAATTTTTAAGATTTAAATCCAACCCTTCATTTTACCACTTCTATTTTTTTTTTCTTCGGTTGGATTGCTTCGATTTATACAGTGAAGTATTATCACTATCACAAAAATTCTCTACATCTCTTTTCATTTGTTAGGTGTAGAAATTGAGTTCATAAAAAATTCTCTATATACTACTTATTTTACTTATGATTACGTTTTTTTTTTTTAATCAAAAACATATTTATATTTTATAAAATAAATTATTTTTCAACCAGACAAATGTGCCTCGCACATTGACCAACCGTTAGTGTATATATATATATATATATATATATATATCCTCCTAATACTTAAAAGCATGTATAAGATCTACAGTAGTGAATAGTTGTTAATAATATCTCCGTCCAGCGATATGTCCAAACCACCCTTTTACGCTTATAGAAAGAGGACTGATACAACAACCAGTAGTTCACAGTTCATTTACAACTTCATCATAAAATAATATTATTTTGAGATTCAAATCCAACAAATTAAAAAACAAAAGTAAAAAAGAAGAATTTTGAAAACCAATATTTTATTAGATAGCTGCCAAGTAATTGCGAAATAGTGGTTAGTTTATAATTTCTCATGATATATATATATATACTAGCGGTTGGGCAACGTGCGAGGCACATTTGCCCGGTTGAAAAATAACTTATTTTGTAAAATATAAATATATTTTGGGTTTAAAAAAAAAAACGTAATCATAAGTAAAATAAGTAGTATAAAGAGAATTTTTTATGAACTCAATTTCTGCACCTAACAAGTGAAAAGAGATGTGGAGAATTTTTGTGATAGTAATAGTACTTCACTGCATAAATCGAAGCAATCCAACCGAATAAAAAAAAATGAGAAGTGGTAAAATGAAGGGTTGGATTTAAATTTTAAAAATTTTAATGTACCAGCAGCAGCCTCGTCCTTCAAAAAATAACACACGTAGACATCATATCCTTAGATATGATTTGGATCGATGTATTAATAGTAGTGACATGGTTTGTGAATAGTAATATATAAAATTATTTGGATTAAAATGTTTTATTTGATTTTAAAAAATGAGAGAAAAAAAGTTAAAATAAAAATATTATAAAAGTTAAAATATTATTGGAATATAATTTTTTAATGTAGTTTTTGTTTTAAAATTTAAAAAAATTTATATTTAAGAAAATTGTAATAATTAGATTAACAAATTAAATAATATTTTATATTTAAATAATATTTTAAAAAATATATAAAAGTTTCTAAAAACCTAAAAATCTATTAATCTCTTCTTCGAACTCAATAATTTTGTTTGGGAAGAGATAGATTGTCAATTCCCTCCTGACCCAATGATGTTGTAAATTTTTTATTTTTTTAAAAATGTTTATGATGATTAAAAAAATACATGAAAAAAAGAAAAGAAAAATAAAAAAATGAAATACACATTCATGACATATTTTCAGGTTACTTTTTTATTAGTTGTAGCAGTTCTCTTTAGTTAATTAAGAATATTATCATATTTAAATTATGTTAAAACTCTAATTATTTATATAGTTATACTTTTTTAAAAATATTTAACAAAATTTCATTATTTATTTAATGATGAAATATTAATATTTTATAAATGGCTTGATTATTTTGAAATTAGTGGTACTTGTGTAAAATCTTGTATGGCGTAAGATTTTCTAATTGATAAAAAAAAGCACGTTTGCCACATCTGTCAAATTGAAGAAAAAAATAAAGTGTAATTTCAAACATTAAGATAGTCTAATGTATAAGAATAAAATTATTATTTATTTTTGTTCATCATTTATTATGAAATTTAAATTATATTAAAAATTCAAATTAATTAGATAGTTTTTTTCTCTTAAAAATGTAAAGTAAAATTTCATCATTTATTTAATGATAAAAAATTAGTATTTTATAAATTAAAGTTGATTTTTAGTGTATGATATAATAAACAGTAATAGGATATGCGGAAAAAACATGTGAAGAAAAAAAAAAACCTTCTTTATTGATCATTTAAAACTCAAAAATTAATATTTTTTCCATTTTTTCTTTCTTCCTCTCTCTAATTCCTTACGCACGATTGCGGTATTACATTGCACATTGGCATTCACACAGACAAAAAAAAAAACTTTACTGTTCATTATTGTTCATCATACTGTCGATGAACAGTAATAAGATATGAAAAAAAAAAAGGGCTGATTTAGATTTACTGTTCACGATGAACAGTAATGAACAGTAACGGTTATAGACGCTTTTTTAATAAGGATTTTACTCTTCTTCGTTGAGTTAGAAACATCTTAACATTGATCTATTTTCGTAGTGCGACAGTTAAAATATCTGGCCTCTTCATACAAGAGATGGAATGCAACGTCTCTTGCTTTTCCACCATCTGCAGAACAACTTTCAGACTCAACTGGAGGAAGAAAAAAAAAATCCGTGCTGTTTGAGATTTCTTCTCGTCGTTGGTATGCAATTCTCTTCTGATTTCACCTCTGACTTCTGCATCTTGTTTTTCTTTTTCCGTTTCTTGCATGGTTTTTTTCTTTCTACACCTTAACAACGTAAATCTATTTCTTCTTCGTTTCCGATTTTCCTCGTGCGGTTGCTTCTTCGTTTTAGATTTATTCTTCAATCTCTGTTTTGTTTTTTCGATTTATTTTCACATCTCTATTTTTTTTTCTTCTTCATTTTTTTCTTATTCAAAGACAGAGGGGGAGAGAAGTGCCGTGAGAAATGGGTTTCTGGGTGCAAATTGCAGTGTGCGACGGAGAGGGAAAGGGAACTTCGTGGTGGCTGGGTCCGCCAGAGGTTGTCGTCGGTGTCAACTGGTGGAGGTGCGGTGGCCTGGGTGGCTGCCTACGGCCGCGGAACTGCACACAAATGGGTTTGTGTGGGTCAAACCCATTTCGGTTCGTTTTCCGCGGGGGAGAGGGAGGGCTACGCGTGGGGGACTTCGATGGTGGCTGGGTTGGTCGCCGGCTTGAGGGGAACTCGTCGGTGGTGGTCGTGAGGTTCGGTGGCCGCGTACGGCGGCGCAATATGAGATAAATGGGAGAAACCCATTTCGGTTCTGTTTCAGCGGGGGAGAGCGACAACTGCGCGTGGGGGACATTGGTGGTGCCAGGGTTGCTCGTCGGCGTGAGGGGAACACGCCGGTAGTGGCGGTGATGATGGCCGGGGCTGGGCGGCGCCGGGCTGCGCTGGAGGAGAACCGGTCGTGCGGAAGAATCGCGTAGAAGAGAAAGCAAAATTAGAAAAAAAAAAATTTCCTACAAAATTACTATAAGATCACTTAAAAATATATATATATATATATATATATATTTATATATATCTTCCTATATTTTGCAATTTCTCATCTCAAAAAGATTAAATAGTAGTAAATTCCTTTTTTTTTTATTATTATTTTTTTTTACAACTTTGCTTTTGTCCTTACTATAATATTACATTGTTGAATTTTTTACATAGGTTGAACTCCGTGATGTTGAAAGTGGAAACAAAATATCTCAACGACTAGCTACTTATGAGAGTGTTGAAAGTATGGATCATTTAACTTTTTAGTTTCGTATTGTGAATTAATAATTCAAAATTATCAACTATCATTGTTGGAATATTAATGGTTGATGCTTGAAGATCATACACATTTCTTACTTGTTTTAAATAATCTAATTTGCTTTTCTGATTTTAAGATCTTTTAAATCAATTATTTAATGTTAACACTTGAAGAGATAGTAGATAGTTGAATACTAGCTCAATAATTGTTTTCCATGGACTTTGAGCTGTTTTTAACTCATAAAATATTCAAATATGAATTCTAAAAGAGGATCTACCACATTTATCTTCTCAAAATTTAAAAAAAAAAA
Organism: Juglans regia; assembly: GCF_001411555.2. NCBI lineage: Eukaryota > Viridiplantae > Streptophyta > Magnoliopsida > Fagales > Juglandaceae > Juglans > Juglans regia. Next base: position 29,265,190 of record NC_049908.1, read on the forward strand.
AAAAACCATCTCATCTCACATTTACATCCAAACATATGCTAAGATAAATCATATAAATGCAAGATGATATTTGTTATAACTTATATTGAACCCACAGGTATATACACGTGATACCACATCTAAAATTATAATTTCGAATTAATCTAAAAATAATACTATATTTTAATTAATGAAATACCATTGCTTAAAATATTCACTAATGATATTTTATTTAATTAGTTCCACCAGTCTTAGTTGATTTTACACTATAATTTTGCTTCTTTTATAATTCCAAAATAAACAGAATAAGTTTGCCATTTGAAAAATGACATCAATACTTACAGTGTTACCCATATAATTATACGTAACCAATTATTGAAATGTTAAAAATTTTAAAAATTAAAATTTGAATTAAAGAATTTGATAAAATAGAGTACATACTCAATAAAAATAATATTGTGCATAAAGTTGTACTCTAAAAGATGCTTGAAAAAAAAAAATTGTGAATAGTAGTAAGAAAGTTTGTAAATAGTAGAGAAGTAGTTTTGGATTAAGTAATTATTGGATTTTAAGAAATGAGACATAACAGTTGAATAAAAAATATTATAAAATTAAAATATTTTTAATTTAAAAGAATACAATTTCCAATCAGATTAAGTTTTGCGATGACAATAAATAAAGCACAAGGAGTTACATAAATTTAAAAACATTTGATCTTCGATATTCAAATAGGGAGTTACATAAATTTTCTTTTTTATACCCTAAATTCAACAAATATTACAAATTACTGTTAGAACATTTTTAAAACAGATCTAAGATCGTATGGTTTTCTTGTTTAGTTGTTAATTTTAATATGTTAATACATCTGGTTTTGATATTTCATTTATTTAGTCAATTAGAAATATAAAATTCTATACTCATAATAATATCTTTTACATAAGCCAGTACTCTTTCAAATTATAAACTGGCCCATTTTATAAATTAATAATATTATTATTAGATGTAAACACTACATTTATATTTGTTCACCATACTTTATTTATTCTATATTAACATGCTTCTAAATCTTTCATAACCATGCTTAGATTCCAAATTTATTTCATGCAGGAACATTTACCTTATATTCAAAATATTGTAAAATTATGTTCAACCAAAAAATGGATTATACAATTGGGTGCAGATTTAGATCAATTCTAAAAACAACGTCACAAAAACTTCAATGTTCTCTCCATAAATATTGTGAATGAGGAGAACACACCACTTTGAATCCATAGCCTGCAAACTTTACTTTCAATAACGAAAGAAACAATTATGTAATTTTTAGTCGTTTCAGAAACAAACTCTAATATAAATTCGAAACATAAACCTTTACATTCCAAACTTGCTTAAACGTATAGTTTGTTTAAATTTATTGCTATTTGATTAGTAATTTCTAATTAGAATTAGTTATATTATCTTTATAGATCTTATCATTAAATTCTCTTCTTTTATACTAGATGTTTATATTTTAAAATAATCTAATACAGGGCAAACGTGCTTCGCACGTAACTTCACTGCTAGTATATATCTTCCTAATACTTAAAAGCGTGTATAAAGATGAACAGTAGTGAATAGTAATTCAGTTCCAATTCAGTTTCATCGTCTCATTGCCTTCTCAAATTCAGTTCCAATTTTAGTCTTCTTCTTCGTTTAGTTAGCATGATTTACAGACTTAAAATATATAATCCTTACATACAACAATACATGTAAAATATCTGATCTTTACATATAACAGATGAAATATCTGATCTACACACTTAGAATTCAGATTTACAGAACAATTCTCAAACTCAACTCCAGGAAGAAAAAAATTTTCCCGTGCTCTTGAGATTTCTTCTCGCCGTTGGTACGCGGTTCTCTTCTAATTTCACCTCTAACTTCTGCATCTTGTTTTTTATTTTCTTTGTTTCTCGCAAGTTTTTTTTTCTGTTTCTCCGTGTGCGTTTCCGTGGAGGAGACGGAGGGCTGCGCGTGGGGAACTCCGAAGGTGGGTGCGATGGTCGCCGCCTTGAGGAGGACTCCTCGGTGGTGGTCGTGAGGTTCGGTGGCCACGTACGGCGGCGTAACATGAAACAAATGGGTGAAACCCATTTCCGTTCGGTTTCTGTGGGGGAGACAGACGGCTGCGCGTGGCGGACTTCGAAGGTGGGTGGGACGGTCGCCGCGTTGAGGGGGACTCCTCGGTGGTGGTCGTGACCTTCGGTGGCCGCGTACGGCGGCGCAATATCACGTAAATGGGAGAAACCCATTTCGGTTCTCTTTCCACGGAGGAGAGCCATGGCTGCGCGTGTGGAACATTGGTGGTGCCAGGGATGCTCGTCGGCGTGAGGGGAACACGCCGGTGTTGGCGGTGATCATGGCCGGGGCTCGGCGGCACCGGGCTCCGCTGGAGGAGAACCACCCGTGCTCCCGGATCGCCTAGGAGAGAGAGAGAGAGAGTTTACAAATAAAATTTTTTTCCTACAAATCACTTAAAAAACTATTTATATATTCTATTATTCTACAATTTCCCATCTGAAAATATTAAATAATAGTAATTTTTTTTTCTTTATAACTTTACTTTTGTTCTTACTAGAATATTACATTGTTAAATTTTTTATATAGGTTGAGTTCCGTGAAGTTGAATGTGGAAACAAGATATCCCAACAACTAGCTACTTATAAAAGTATCAAAAGTATGGATCTTTTAACTTTTTATTTTCATACTGTGAATTAATAACTGAAATAATTTATTTTACTTCTCTGATTCTAGAATCTTTTAAGTCATTTATTTAATATCATTTATTCAATAATTATTCTGCATGAACTTTGAGCTGTTTTAAATTATAATTTCGAATTAGTTTAAAAATAATACTACGTTTTAAGAAGATTTTTCCTGATATCTTTCAACGTAGATCATCTAGAATCTTTTGCAAATGTAGCAACTTTTATATAACTAATTGATAAAATAGAGTACATACTTATTACAAATAATATTGTATATAAACTTATACTCTAAAAGATGCTTGAAAAATAAAATAAAATAAAAATTTAAAAAATGTAGTTTTGGATTAAATAATTATTGGATTTTAAAAAATGAGACATAACAGTTGAATAAAAAATATTATATATTTAAAATATTTTTAAATTATAATTCTTTAATTATACCTCTTTTACTATTATTTTACTACTAAGCAATTTTTTTTCCTTTTGCTATTTATATCTGAATTAAAAACCTCATAATTTATTCTTATTACATAATATATAATAAAATTAATTGAATCAATCAATATAATCATATAATTTAATTAAAAATAAATTTAATTTTATAAAATTTAACATTCTTTTGCTCTTTGAGTTCATTTTTATCATCAAACAATATCAATTTCTTAAAGTTGTGAACTTATAAACTAACATTCCGACATAATTAAATGTTATATCTTATTAGTTATATATGCATGTTTACAGAAATTTTTTTTTTTAAAAAATTATAAAATTGCTCATAAAATTTTACCGATGAATTTAGTTCTATATGTAAATACTTACATCAATATTTACAATTTTACCCATATAATTATACATAATCAATTACTAAAATGTTGAAATTTTTAAAAATCGAAAATTTAATTAACATGCATATATAACTAATAACATGCATCTAAAAGATGCTTGAAAAACAAAATGAAATAAAAATTTTATGAATATTAATAATAAAGTTTGTAAATAGTAAATATGTAGTTTCCGATTAAATAATTATTAGATTTTAAAAAATGAAACATAACAGTTGAATAAAAATTATTATAAAATTAAAATATTTTTAAATTATAATTTTATAATCATACCTCTTTTACTATTGTTTTACTACTAAACAATTTGTTTTCCTTTTACTATTTATATTTGAATTAAAAACTTCAGAATTTATTCTTATTGCAAAATATAAAATTAAATTAATTCAATCAATCAATATAATCATATAATTTAATTAAAAATGAATTTAATTTTATAAATTTATTCAAATTTTCATTCTTTTTCAAAAGAAAAAATGCTCCTTCTTCTACAAGACAAAAGTTATTCCTCCCCCACAAAAAATATTAAAATATTATAAATATCAAAATATATGAAATATAGAGAAATATTTGAAATATATGTTATATAGATAATATAATATTTAAAATAAATAAAAAATATAATATTTAAATTATATAAAAAATAAATAAATAAATTGATATACGACGTATTGTATAAATTAGTACGTAAAATTAAAAAAATATATTTTAATAATATATTTTAAATGATAGGAGAAAGACGTTGAGATTGCTCCACAACAACTACCATTCTTCCCTCCATTTCAGCGTAGAATCAAGAGTCATTGGAGCAGCTATATCTACAAACAACCCCAGACTTTAGCCTCATAGGTCCAAACCATAGCTTCAGAGTTCAAACTAACCTACATCATTCACTTTTCAACTCTCATGTAACGCCATGTTGTGAATGCCAAATCCAGCAACATAATCCCAAAAATGACTGTGGTCGAAACCATAGAGGTTCTGTCCCCAGTACTCCAAGGATCATCCTCTTCCTTTCTTAGCACTGGCACCATCATTGCACTCACCGGCTTCTTCGCGCTTCTCTGCGCTTGCATCGTTATCGGTCATCTCCTGGAAGAGAACCTCTGGGCCAACGAATCCATCATCTCCCTTGTTCTGGTACTGGGAACCCTGTTTTTTATATGATTGGTTTTTGGTAAAATATGTGATGTGCTCAATCATGGTTCTTCTTGTCTTTGGCTATTGGTTGCATATGTAGGGGTTGTGCTCTGGATTGGTGGTGTTGCTGGTGACCAAGTTCGAGAATTCGCACATATTAACCTTTAGTGAGGATTTGTTCTTCCTTTATTTGCTTCCCCCAATCATTTTCAATGCTGGGTATGATATCCATCTCTCTCCCTCTCTCTCTATTGGTCATTGTCATTGGTTCCCCAGAAGTGTATTGGATTAAATTTGGTTCCTAGCTTTCTGAAGTCCAAAAAAAAAAGAACTTGCTTGTACTTTAGATATATGCTATGTGAGCTGGACTGGGGTTCCGGAGTTCTTCATATGGAGTAACTACGAACAAGTTATTAGATCTCAAAGATGGTTTTAGTTTAATTTTTATTTCTGACTTGAATGTAAAATAGTCTTGATATTTGTGATTTGTGACATAACTTTAGTATGTGTTTCTTTGCAGTCTTTAGTGGTAACTACTTTTAATTAACATTGTGTTAGTATTTCCAAAAAACGTCCTCTTTCTAAAACATGTACTGATTCTTACATTAAAGTATATTGATATTGGTTCTTGTTCCGTTTCCAGTTTTCAGGTCAAGAAAAAGCAATTTTTCAAGAATTTCACCACAATATTTTTGTTTGGAGTATTTGGTACAATGATTTCATTCTGCATTATATCACTAGGTAAGATCTGCAATCTTCAATCCACTTCCACCATTTTCTTTTTCTCTTCCAGATTGGAGCCGATATTTTGTCATATACTCATATTTGTCATATGATGTTATATTTTTCACTCAAGACAGTCTAACTCTACCATTTTTGCCTTTTGATACTGTCTAGGTGCTTATTTTCTATTTAAAAGAGTTGGTGTGGCAAACCTGAATATTCAAGATTACCTAGGTGACTAATAACTAATGTTGGGTCAGCTTCTTCATATAATGGTTGTCAATATTCTTTTTGCTGACTATCTCTTCCTCCTATATGTGCAGCCATTGGTGCCATATTGTCGGCAACTGATTCAGTTTGCACACTGCAGGTGCAGCTGATTATCCCTTCCTCATACTAATTTAGATATGGGTGTCAACATACGTCATTAATCCATGATTGTTTTCTCTTGTCAAAGGTTCTCAGTCAAGATGAAACACCATTACTTTACAGTATTGTATTCGGTGAGGGAGTGGTGAATGATGCCACCTCTATTGTGCTTTTCAATGCAGTCCAAACACTTAACTTCAGCGATATTGATATTCTTACAGCATTAAAGTTGTTGGGAACCTTCCTTTACCTCTTCTTCACCAGTACTGCTCTTGGTATAGCAGTAAGTTGTTTCTTCATTTCCTCTCTCTCTCTCTCTCTTTTTAAAAAAATTTCTTTCAGCTGTTCTAGTTGCTGTACATCAAAGTGCACTGTTAATAACCAAGCATAAATAAAGGTCAGGAATTGCATTGTTCTGGATTGTAAAAGCATAAGCTAAAATGTTAACTTGTGCAATACGTATAAAGACATGTCGTGGACTTCTATTTCTTTTGCATGGAAAAGGGCAGTGTTCATCCTTTCATAGGTACACTGAAGAAAGACTTGAGATTTTGACAGTTCTGTTCAGAACCGTAGCAAGCAAAACAAATTCTTCTGATATTTTCTAACACAGCTTCACTTCTTTCTTTCATTTATAAATTTTTTATTGATGGGGTACAACTAAACATTTGCATGCATATGTGAATGTTCATATCTACGTGGTCTAAACCCAGGTGAATTTTCACATTTGAACTGAATTATTTTCCCAAAAGCATTGAAGAATTCTGTCATTTGTTTGAATCAACAACTATTACATTGTTTCACCAGTTTTCAGCTCATTTAAATATTTCCTTTTATAGACTTTTGAGCTCATAGGTTTGCAACTTACTATCAAATCGGTCTTATTTTGGTGTCTTATTGGCTAGGTAAATCTTAATACGCTGTTTATTGGAAAATTTCTGTTGATCTATCTTATAACTTGCTCTATGGTAATGTTTCAGGCTGGTCTTATCAGTGCTTTTATCATTAAGACACTTTACTTTGGAAGGTACAAACTAATGCATTACGCCTCTTTGTTCACAAAATTAATTGTTGCACTGTCTCTTCTACGTTTTTCTTTTTATTGTTTCCGTAATTTATCACCGTTCCATGCGGTTCCTTAGTGGTAATATTGGATCTCTGCCTCTCTATACCCCCTGAGGGCCTGACATAATGTGTGGTCATCCTGTCAGGTAAAATTGATGGATTTGAATCCCCAATTGCATCACTTTGAATTGGCATATTATTCATAAATAGGTTCAAAATAGTTGCAACTCAAGTTTCAAATAAGAGTTGGATAACTTGAGGAATAACGCGTACAATGATTCATATAGAAAGAAAAGGAAGCTTAAAAGTTAATTGCAGTGTGGAATTATATCTTTCCTACACATGGATAAGTTTCCAACTTCTAGTTGAGCTACACAACATCAGTCTGTGACCAAGGAAATTCTTGTACCTCTATCCTCACATCGTCTTTTCCTTGTCAGTAACTACAATTTATCTAGTTGTCCATTCTCAAAAGTTGTACTCTCGTCTCCTTTTTGCCAACAAGCTCTATGTCTCTGTCCAGGATCTGATTCCTAATATCTTCAAACGTGTGCAAATAATGTAGCTTCTCTCCCTGGATGAAAATAATTACAAGCTTGTTTTACCTAAATGCCTAAATAATCATTAAAAGTTGGAAAAAACAATGTAGCTAAAGGGGAGTGGTAAAAGAAAGTAAGGCCAAAGATTTAACAGCATCCATTCTCCAAGTTGAGATAAATGGCAAACAAGGAGTACTGTAGTCAACCCCATCTAGAAATCTGCCTCTTGTTGTTCTGGATCACATACTACTCTAGTAAATTAGCTTCTCATAATCAGAATTTTAATTATATTTATAGGGTTTTGCATTCTTGGAATGTAAGTCTGTGAATACCCTGACATTTATTGTTCTCCCACCACAGGCATTCCACAGATCGTGAAGTTGCACTCATGATGCTTATGGCTTATTTGTCATACATGTTGGCTGAGGTACCAAAGACTCGTGCTTTTTAATGGTCGCATTTTTTTTTTGGACTCCAAGTATTTCTCTTTTTTTGGTGTGGTGGTGGAGATTTCTTCCCCATTGACACAGTGGGTTAAACTTAATGTTCAATCTCCTTCGATGGCCTCACGGTGCATGACCTGTCCATCACATTATATCTTTATCTTGTGATGAATTTACATATGTTGGATGGAATTTTTGACGTTCAATTGGAACCGAATAAATTACAGTTGCTGAAAGTTCTTATTCAAGTCATGCCATAGCATCATAGCTTAACACTTGGTATAGGTATAGCTCAATGCACTATTTACGGAAGATATCAAATTCGACTGCATAAATGAAAAAGAAATGATATGTGATAGGAAACATAACATTTGGTCAAATCAGAATATTTGGTGACTATGGATCCATTGCTTTGTTGTGAGTATCAGTGAAATTAATAATTTCCTTTCTTTCATTCTTTCTTTCCTGCAGCTGTTCAATCTAAGTGGGATTCTGACAATATTCTTCTGTGGCATTGTCATGTCTCACTACACATGGCACAACGTTACAGAAAGTTCAAGGATAACGACCAAGTAAGAACATAGTCCCTTTATCTGTTTTATGAGTGGATATCTGTATCATAAACCCAGATGACTGTTATCAGGAAATTGTAATTGTAAATTGTAAAGTGGTCATATTATTGAGAAGCCCCAACCACAGCTGTTAAAATTACTAGTAGTGTGGACATGAAGGAAAACAATGCCTACAAGAAGAGAAAATCCCAAAATCTATTAGTCTTTCTGTTCTTTGTGTGGAGAGACAGTCATTTTGGGGAATATGAGGTTCCATATTCTCAGTGTACATGGAAAAATATATCTCCATTTTGTTTAACTTCTACTATTTCAACCAAGTCCATCCCTATTCATTGTAAAAAATCATCCTTACGCTCCTTAGAAACCTAGAGAAGGGTGTATTAAGTAATAAATGCTTGTAAAACTCAATAACTATGCTAATGACTAAAACTAGTCCATAAGCACCAAAAAAAAAAAAAAATCACAGCTAACAAATTGTACAGATGAGTACAAAAGAACCAGATCTTGGGTGTGACGGGAAAAGAATGTAATCTGTCAGTGTGAAATAGATAAGCACGAAAGAAAGGGTACTTGGTGGCAAACTGTGATTTTGACTCCCTGGTCATAATTCCTACTTGGATGAGTTAAATATTCTAGTAAGTTGGATCAACATCTAACGAGTTGGGCTGTAAAGACAATAACCATGAGTGAGTTTTATTTGAAAAATGAGTTCTATTGAAAAATCCTAACTTCCAAATGGTTTTATGATTTCAGGCATGCATTTGCAACAATTTCGTTTATTGCAGAAACTTTTCTATTTCTGTATGTTGGTATGGATGCCTTGGACATTGAAAAATGGAAAGAAAGCAAAGCAAGGTAAATTTACAACTTTTCTCCTTCACATTATATAGCTCAATGTTAGTTGCCAGTTTGAATATTGTTACAGATGAAGTGAAATGAGACTTACCACATTCAGATCTTCGGTGTCCTGAATGCTCTGCCAATGCCATAAAAATGTGTTGCTGATATGTGCGTTTTAAGTGTTGCCATTATCCTTCAGAGAGCATAAGACCTAAGACATTGTTTTTCCTGTGGTTGGACATTATAATATTAAATTTCATGTATAACTAGTATTGCTCTCTTTTCTTCAGTGCAGGAACTTCGCTTGCTGTCAGTTCAACACTGCTTGCATTAGTGTTGGTTGGAAGAGCAGCATTCGTGTTCCCTATTGCCAATATTACAAATTTAATGAAAAAGAGAGAAAATACAAAGATTGAGTTTCGACAACAGGTAATAACTACAGGCACTCAAGCACTTGGCTATTGCTAGTTTATTCTAGGTAAAATTCTGCTAACATTTTAAAATATCAGTTCATAATATGGTGGGCAGGCCTAATGAGAGGTGCAGTGACTATTGCCTTGTCCTATAATCAGGTAAGTTGATGGAATTTCAAGTCCACTATGTTTGAATTATTTGTTCCTTTGCAGATATTGAATTGTGCAATTACATGCAGTTTGCGAGTTCTGACGACACATCAATGCAAGATAGTGCACTAATGATCACCTGCACTATAATTGTTGTTTTATTCAGTACTGTGGTATGTTATCTTGTATTTCTGATTTCAAGCTTTTAAGTTAACTATAAGTGAACTATTTCTTGTCACACTAGCATTATCCACTGAACCATAAGTCATTTGTTCCTTGTGGCAAATTAGACAGTGTTTTATTCTCCTCTGCTTATGTTTGGGATCCCAGAAAACAGCCATTAAGGAAACAAATTGCCCTGAAAAAAAAATAACCAAGGAAATGAATTTCAAAAGGCCATTTCAAATTGTGTAAGAAATTTCTTAAAATGTTTTTCTTAGGGGTAAAGAAAAAGAACTTTTTCTTGTAATTGTCTGTCTGGTAATTCAATAAAACTCTATACTCCTTGTCCAATAATCTGTTACTCTTTCTTCATGTATTTTACACTAAATAACTTACTCAGAACAGAAACATTTATGCATCAGTTTCTATGGAAAAACACACAATGTATCAATGACGAGTCCAATCTCTTATTTCATTATTTTTGGATTAATAAATAATAATAATTTTTTTTTGCAAAACAGGTGTTTGGTTCCATAACAAAGCCACTGATAGGAGCAGTGCTGTTACGTCATGCAAAGCCTACAATCTCAGATGCAACTGATCTTCCAAGTCAAGAAGACTTGAACATATTGTTCCTTGAAAGTGGAGATTCAAGTGAGCAAACCAACAATCCACCCACTCGCAAGAACAGCTTAAGGTTGCTAATATCAAACCCCACTTACACTGTTCATTATTGGTGGAGAAAGTTTGATGACAAGTGCATGAGACCAGTATTTGGAGGACGGGGTTTTGTTCCATTTGTTCCTAGTTCCCCTACTGGTGCGAGGGATGAAACTTCTTGAATTCAAATGTTGACCGTATAATTTTTTATTCGTTGTCATCTTGCAGTACAATAAAATGTATAATGAACCTGCAAGATGTAAATAAGCTGGATGATGTATATTTTTAGAGAGCTCTCTCTTCTTTTTTTCCTCTCCAGTTTTAACAGATATAGGGCCATAGACGCATAGTAAATAGGTTGGATTGATAATATCCCTAATGTCATTTACTTTTCTAAGCAAGTAAGAATATCATATGAACTAAAGGTTTTGACACAAGGTTTGATAGGGTGGGAGCCCCTCTACAATCTTCCCAAAGCCAATAGATACAATATAAGAGAAATAAAAAAGAAGAGATTTGGAGTAAAAAATTTGGCTTTCACCCATTTCCCGCAAGGGGAAGCCGCTTGAAGCGGTTTTTACATAGTCTGATAAATAGACTATAAAATTACGGTTAGAAGTTGCTGTGGAGAGTTGCATGCTACATTTTGTTGGTTTGGACTGGCTAAAGGAGACTTTCATGACCACTTTAACTTGATCCTTAGTTAGGGAAAGAAGGAACATAGGATAGTAGCAATTGGAAACTGTGTCGAATCGCCAGTGAAAGACTGTCACTAGCTATGGCAACGTGTGAGTCTCACACGCAGCATAAACGTACGCATCGCACTTTTGAACTGTTTTCTTCTGTCTTTTGGTAGATCGGCAGCTGGAGAATCTGGTGGTGGGACTCCTGTTGGTCAAATGAGGTCGGAAGACAGCATATAGCCATATTTCGATGCTATGGACAGAAAACTAAAGAAAAATAGAGAAAGCAACCATAGAACAAGTCTGGCAAAGGGTGGATAGGGGGAGGGTGGGTGGAGCCGAAGCTCCAATCCCCCTCTGGCCAATGAATGGACAGAAATACCTAAGCGGTGGAGGGAGGTTTTTAGAGAGAGAGAGAGAGAGAGGTACTTAATTATCAGTTTTCCCTAATGGCTAGTGAAAATGATTGAGCCATATGATAGTATAAACAGTTCAAAGGAGAACACTCCATCTAAGATTAAAAAGAAAAAAAGAATGCCAACCAAGCAGCCTTGTTTGCATAATCCTTCGTTACCTTTGAAGTAGGTTAAGATGACCCCTAATCAAATAGATTAAATTCTAGCAACAAAATAAGATTGCACCTTCCAATTTATCAAATACATTTGAACCCTTGGAGCATTAGTAGTGGACTCAACAAAATTTGGCTAGAAAATTCACTTTTATAAATTTAGCTAGATACTTTTCAACAACACCAAATAACAGACTCTCCAAATCTATCAATATTCCATTAAAATATTGATTTTGATATTTTTATTTATTTTAATTCTAATTATAATTTGAATATTTATTCGTTATTAAAAAATACATATTAATTTTCTAACATTGATATTATATTTCAAAAGAAAAAATTGGCATCAACTAATCATAATATTGTAGAATTAAAACTTGAAGCACTCCAACAAGATGATGCTTTTGAGGCGAAGAGGAATTGTCTAGAGTCGTGAGCTTGAGATTTTGGGCACTTCATGTTTTTTAGATGAAGATGAATTTTTTAGAGTTGTGAGCTCGCACGAAACAAATAGAACGCTGGAGAGGGAATTTTTTATGCTAAAATAATATTTGGCCAGCAACTTAGACTCAATAGATTTGGCTAGTGAAAATGATCAAAATTAAAAGTATTATAATTTTGTTGAGTCTATTATAATGAGTTTTTATGCAATCTAGTTAAAACTTAAGCCAAAATATAATTTTGCCGAGTCTACTGTTAGTGCTCTTATATGAACTCATACATTCAATCTAGTCTAATATTGACTTATGCTCTCCTAAAAACTTGGAGTTTATGACAAGGTGAAGTTAAGGCAAATACATTTCTTGCTCAAAAAGCAGTTCGAGTGCCTTCAAATGTATACTTCCTATGTACTTGGGCTATGTCTATCTCTATATTAGTAAAATATTTTCTTACTCAAATAAAAAAAAAACAGTCCGAGCATCTCAAAGCATTGGCTCATCCAATTTGATCTCCGTATAATTCATAATTATATGAGTCTTTTAGTGATTAAGAATTGCTAGGCCTACAAGTGAGTGACTTGAGGTGGTAGCCCAAGTAACATGTCGATTTATAAAAATTTTATTATTGTAGTGATCATAATGAGTCACACAATTTGTAAACTTTATTTATTTAATAAAAATTCTATATATAAACTTCATACTCCTGCATATTATTTAAAAATATATAAATTTATTCTTTTATTTTCATAAATATAAAACACGAGAATATGAAATATAAAATATGAGGATAAAATAATAAAATTATATATTTTTTAAGTAATATATAAAATATGAGACTTGTAGTACTAACTCTATTTAAACCTCTGGCTGAATGTTTCGAAATTTTGGAACATGTCCATCTGGTTTATAGCCGGTAAGCACTGTCGTTTGGGACCAACTGAGCCCAAAATACAGACCAAGTCACCCAAGCCCATTACTTGATGAAGTATCGAAGACGATGCTGCATCCCCTTAAACCCTTGAGAACCAAAACCTCGTGTGCATGTTTTTCTCAGTTTTCATGATTGGAGAAAGTTCGTATTCTTTTAGCAGAAATGGCTTTGAGAAGTTTGCAAACGCTTCGTGCTGTATATAGGACGGTTGGGATTAGAGAATCTTCTTATTTGTAAGTTCCAAAAATCTTTTATTGATGCTGCATTTTGTTACTGGGAAAATGAAAGAAATCACAGTGCCGGATTTTACATTTTCGCTTTGTTGGCCTGTAAAAAGATACCCGTTTGAACATTTGGCTTCGTGGTTTTGAGATTTCGGTTCTTTTCCCCAAATATAAACAGGGAAATTGGACATTGAAGTTTTACTGCCTTCTGTTTCCTTTTCCTGCATTTTCTTGGCTTCCAAAGAATTTATAAATATTTTTCTATACATTTGATCTTTATATTTGGCTGGAAATATGTTTTGAAAGGTGGGCTTTTCTTTAATTTTCAGGCTTATAAGATCAAGAAGCTGTTCCAATGCTATCTTTCGCGGTAACTTTTTTATTAGTTCCATTTTTCATTTGTTGCTTGAGACATGATTTTACAACAATTCTTTCCTAGAACGTGTTCTTTCTTAAATTTATTTGTAGCTCTAATGGGTGGCAACACTTACATCTAACTACCCGCATTTTTTTTTTTTTGTATGTGATCAGCTCCTGAACTTATTCCGCGGAGCATTTCTTCTCCCTTTCATATGGCCCACAATGCTTTCCCGTTCACTCGTGGAAACACAATGATTCTTCGTTCTACAATGGTAACCTTTTGAAAATGTGTTGTATAGATTTCATCATGTAACTTACACTGAAAAAGCAGTGGTTCTACCAATCACTACACCTAGAGGGGGGGTGAATAGGTGTATTCCAATTTTTGTGGTCTTTTCAATAACAGAAACAAATAAACAGTTAATCAATGAACAAGAATAATTAACACAATGATTTTGGTCACGAAGTGGAAACTCATTTGAAGAACTTCTTCAAATTCTAAAACCACTCCGGGTGTAAGGCACCACCTAAAATCCACTATAGAAAAAGTTCATTACAACCAATTTAGTGACACTCACAAAACCTTTGTAGTTCCTAAACTTGGCTTGCAACATCACGAGTGACCCACTCGATCTCTACACGCATGTAGTGTCGGAACTCCGACCTTCTATAGCTTTCCACGAGAACCTCTCGATCTCTGCATCAACAGCAGCTCCGGAAACCTTCCGGCCAACAAAAACGTCCACTTCAATGGACTTTGAAAGAGGTTTGATTTTGAGAGTGGTGTGGTGGATTAGTGTTTGTCCAAAAGAGATTCACAAGGTGAGGAATAGGTTTCTCTCTTTGGCTCTTGAAACACTTAAGGTTTTGCTCTGTTTTTCCACACCACACAACAGAAATGATCTGTTATATTTATAGTCCCAGCAAGTCACGGCGCCCAAAACATGAATTTTAGGTTGTCTTTGAACATTGGCTCGAGCGAGGTGTCGAGCGAAGGTCGAGCGCACGTTATCTTCTGAAACCGCTCGAGCGAGGTGTCGAGCGAGGTGTCGAGCGAACGTCTCTGGATGTCTCTGGATGGGTTCCGCTCGAGCGCCACGTCGAGCGCACATCGAGCGAACCACTCTGGATGAGTTCTGCTCGAGCGCCACGTCAAGCTCACCTCGAGCGAACCGCTCTGTCTTGGTTCCGCTCGAGCGCCAAGTCGAGCGCACATCGAGCGAACCACTCTGGATGGGTTCAGCTTGAGCGTTACGTCAAGCTCACCTCGAGCGAACCACTCTGTCTTGGTTCCGCTCGAGCGCCATGTCGAGCGCCAATCGAGCGAACCTCTCTGGAAGGTTTCGCTCGAGCGCTATGTCGAGTGCCCATCGAGCGAAACTCTCTGGAAGGTTCCGCTCGAGCGCCAGTCGAGCGCCAGTCGAGCCATGTTGAGCATACTTCAATATTTTTCATGTACTAATGCATCAACACTTGTTACAACTCAACTTTACATAGGTTTTCACAAGAATATGCCAATTGAACACATTTTTCCCTCAACAATCTCCCCCTTTGGCATTTCTGTGACAAAACCTCTAACCTATACATATAGGACTTAATCCTAACACACCCAAATCAGGATTCCCATTATTTAGGCAAAAAGTCTTGAGCACATTGAGATATTTCTGCAAACTTAACAAACGGTTAAACGTACCAATAACAATATGCAAGAAATAATCTCATAAGCATAAACACTTGTAGCACAGTTCTCAGAAAAGACTTTTCATTAATAATTAAAACATACATTGTTTTTCAATTTAGACAAACAATAGTAGCATGAGCAGCATGTGATACAAATAAAAATAGCTGCTCCTCCACAAAACAAAACAAAGCTGCCCCAACAGCTTTCTTGCTACTCCCCCTAAATGTATACTCCCCCTTGATCTATACTCCCCCTTTTTGTCACAAACTCCAAGGGTGTCAACTGTCCCCACCAGATTGACTGCCATCTTCTTCATCAAGCTGCTCCTCAATATCGTCGAAGCGTTTAGTCACAAGCTGCTGAAAGCTGTCAACTTTGGCATCAAGATGATCAAATCGGGCTTCAAACCGAGCTTCAAGCCGGGCAAGGTACTCAAGAACCTGCTGAAGGCTGGGATCGACTGATCCCGCTGCCGGGCCCTGAGGCTGTGAACTAGATGGCTGAGAAGTCGAAGGCTGAGATGTGGATGGCTGAGAGGAAGATGCAGGAGGATGCTCAACATCCAGTGGGTGAGGGGTAATGTGAGCACGACTCAACTGCATGGTCCTACGCCCAATGGGAGCCTTAAGAGGAACTCTAGGCTCATTAGGACGAAGCATAACAGTCTGAGAGAGGGCTAACCTAGTAATGAGGCAGGCGAGAGGCAAGCCAGTCCGTAATTTCGGGGAATTAAACGCCTCAAGCATGACCCGACACAGATGACTCCCCAGATCAATGGAGACATCATTTATCAATGCATACAAAAGAGTGGCGCGGTCAGGACCGACATCACTCTGATGACCAGTAGGATAAAGGTTTGTAAGGACTATCCTACTGAGAATGAGAAACTCGGGTGAAAAACGAGAGGTGAGAATGGGTGTCTTACCATCCCAACTCGAAAAATGACCGATTAAACATTGAACAATGACAGTCGGACTTGGAGGAGAAGTCCGTGTATATGGATAAGTGGGGTTAGCCACTCGCGGGGCATGTAGCAAGTCCGCAACCATGCCCGGAGTCACCCGGAAAACAATGTTCCGGAGACTGACTTCAAAAGAGCCATCATCAGCGATGGCATCAATATTGGAGTAGAACTCCTTAACCAACTCCACAGAAGGAGTGGGATGACCAGTGGTCAAGGCGAGCCACTGGCGAGACTCAAAAATGCGAGGAATTACAGTCTCAGAAAGCTCACCAAGGAGAACTTCCCGCTCAACAATAAGAGAACGGGTGGAAAAATTTTGAGTGTAGAGTTCTCTTGCATGAGGATTGCGAAAATGTGCTTGAGCGGGGGCTGGAGGATTTTGGCGTGAACGAACCCTTCGAGACATGATAGATGCTGGACAAAATCAATGACCGTTAGACAAGGCTAAAGGTAATGTGAAATGCCCAATGCTTGATGAATGCACATGCCTAATTGTGAACCAAGCCAAACTTATGCAATGTTGCTAAAACAATGTCAAAATGCATAATGCACAATGCACATGCCTAATTGTGAACCAAGCCAAACTTATGCAATGTTGCTAAAACAATGTCAAAATGCATAATGCACAATGCACATGCCCACTAACACAATATAACAACCATTTTGCATTTTTGAGCACTTCAAACTCAATTAAGCCAAGATTGGGTTTTAAACCCAATGGAGGTCCCAAGTCTCAATGCCAAACACTATCCCAACACTAGAATAGACAAACATGACCATGGGGATAATGTAGTATCAATGCATGATGAAAATAAGAAATTAAACTTCATTGAAGCATTTTACCGAGCACTTGGAGTGCATCCAAGTACAAACCAAATGAAAAACCCCTTGGGGGTTCTAAGAACCTCCTAAATACAAAGAGAATAGGAATGGACAACCAAGAGGTCCATTCAAACACCAAACAAATCACCAAGAATGCTCCATTTCGGAATCCCCAAATCAAAAGCCCTAAATTCCGAAATGCATGTATATGGAAAATGCATGAAGAAATTCAAGATAAACACCGAAAATGATTGGAGAGAATCAAAGATTAGAGACTTACCGTGATTATAATGTGATTTCTTGAGAGAAATCAAATGAAAACACACGGTGAGAAGAGAGAGATGTCGCGCAAGAAGGGGAAGAAGAAACGGCGCAGAGAGAAAGAAGCAGGCTGGGGAAAAAGAAAGGGGCGCGGGGCATTTTAAAACACTTTCGCTCGAGCGGCTTTTAAGTTCGCTCGAGCGGCTTCCCACAATTTTACTTTTCTGCCTTTAAAAAAAATCAGTGTGATCCAACTATTAATGAGGTTAATTTTTAAATCATTCACACACATCAAATGTAGAAAGGCATCATGTCATTATAAAACACGCAGGTAATAAAAACAAAGTATCACAAGTAATCAAAACAGCCGTGTTGACAAATTCCTTGCTTAATCAAGAAATTTCAACCAAAAGGTGTGAGTGGGGTTGGGCTGTACAAGAAACCATAAGTGTTTGAGAAACTCTTCCATGATGCAGAAAGTCAAACCCAATGCTGCTAGCACCTAGATGCTTCTGTTTGATTATCTGTATCAATGTCAGGATACTTGTTTACCCTTTTCTTTTATCCTTTTTTTTTTTTTAAATATGCAACAACATCCCTTTTTCTTTTTCTTTGTGCAAGGGAACAATAATGAGGTTGTCTAGCCCGTGGTCAATTCTGTGTGTAGGTAGAGTTTCCTAACACTTTTGATTGCCTCCCCAAGAACTCACGGTGGTGAAACGTCGATTGACTAAGCGTGGAGTGAAGTGTGTGAAGCTAGTCACAGATTACAACTGATACTCATGTTTCAAACCTTTGTAAGCCATAGATATATGATACAATTCTCAAAAGACACATGCACCTAGATTTTTAGAATTAACAGCACCAATAACTAAAAATCACAACCATGGAGTGCATGTAAAGGCAGTATTACCCAAAAAGGAATAAGACGATGAATAATCACAAAATAACAAAAATAAAAGAAAGAAAAAAAATGCATGTAAAGCATGCAATGCATGTTATGCATGTTTCAACCCTCAGGTCAATGCACAGATACCAATAGCCTTTCTAAGTAATTCAAACCGAAGCCCATCCAAAGGTTTAGTGAAAAGGTCGGCTAGTTGGTGTTCGGTGGGAATGTACTCAAGAGTCACAACACGTGTTTCTACCAGCTCTCGAATAAGATGATGTCTAATGTCAATGTGCTTGGTCCTAGAGTGTTGGACAGGATTTTTTGAAATGTTTATGGCACTAGTATTGTCACAATAAATGCTCATCATACCTTGAGTAATGCCATAGTCACACAACATTTGCTTCATCCACAACAATTGCGTGCAACAGCTGCCTGCAGCAATATATTCAGCCTCAGCCGTGGATAGCGATATGGAGTTTTGCTTCTTGCTCATCCAGGCAACAAGGTTTGTGCCGACATAGAAACACCCACCAGAAGTACTTTTCCTATCATCTGCATTACCTGCCCAGTCAGCATCGGAATAGCCTGCAAGCTCAGTATTAGAGTCTCTAGAATACCAGATCCCATAATTGACTGTCTCATTTACATAGCGAAGTATGCGTTTGACAGCTACTAAATGTGATTCCTTAGGATTGGCTTGAAATCTAGCACAGACCCCAACACTAAAAGCAATGTCTGGTCTACTTGCAGTGAGATACAGTAGACTCCCAATTATGCTCCTATACAAGGATTGCTCAACATTCTTGCCTGACCCATCAGTACTAAGCTTAACACTCGTGCTCATGGGGGTTCTGGCATGGCTTTTCCCATCTAATCCAAATTTTTTGATTAATTCCTTTGCATATTTGGATTGAGATATGAACAACCCATTATCTAACTGTTTCACTTGGAGTCCTAAAAAGAAGGTTAGTTCACCCACCATGCTCATTTCAAATTCATTTTTCATTTCTTCGGCAAACTCAAGAGCCAAGGCGTCAATCGATGATCCAAATACAATGTCATCTACATAGATTTGAGCAACTGTTATGTCTTCTCCAACTTTTCTGATAAACAGTGTTCTGTCAACATTTCCTCTCAGAAAATTGTGATCTTCAAGATATGAAGTAAGCCTCTCATACCAAGCTCTAGGAGCTTGTTTCAAACCATATAAGGCTTTCTTCAACCTATAGACATGATTAGGGTATTTTGGATCATTAAAACCTTTCGGTTGTTCGACGTACACTTCTTCTTGGAGGATCCCATTCAGAAATGCACTCTTGACATCCATTTGATACAGCTTAAAACACATGTGGCATGCAATGCTGAATAATATCCGAATAGATTCAAGTCTAGCAACTGGTGCAAAGGTCTCGTCAAAGTCTATTCCTTCCATTTGTGCATACCCTTGAGCAACCAATCTTGCTTTATTTCTCACTATTGTACCATTCTCATCCGACTTATTCTTAAATATCCACTTAGTACCCACGACATTGTGATTCTCTGGTCTTGGCACCAAGTACCACACATTATTCCTCACAAATTGGTTTATTTCTTCATGCATAGCATTCAACCAATTCTCATCATTTAAGGCTTCTTCGATTCTCTTTGGTTCAATTTGTGAGATGTAGCTTGAGTAAGCCAATTGATTTATCACTTTCCTCCTCAGCCTCATTCCTTCATCTATGTGTCCTATGATGTTATCCTGAGGATGATTTAACTTTACTCTTGAAGAGGGCTCCTTTTGGTAACTCACTTTTTCACTTGAAGAGGTCTCTAAGTTCTGATTCAGTGTACCAAAATCTTCTTGTCCAGTTTCACTCGGTGTGTGGGTTTGCTCTTCCTTGTTTAACTCCTCTCCAGGAGCATCATTCACCACCACATTTATGGATTCCATGACGGTTTGGGTGCGTAGATTGTAACTCCTATAAGCACGACTGTTTCTGGAATATCCAAGAAAAATTCCCTCATCACTCTTAGGGTCAAACTTAGCTAAGTTTTCCCTATCTCTCAAAATGTAGCATTTACTTCCAAACACCCGGAAGTATTTCACATTAGGTTTCTTTCCTTTCCACATCTCATATGGTGTTTTGGAAGTGTTTGGTCGTGGATAGACTCTATTCACAATATGACATGCTGTGTTCACAGCTTCTCCCCAGAAGTGAGTAGGTACACTTTTGCTGTGAATCATGACCCGTGCCATTTCTTGAATAACTCTGTTTTTTCTTTCGACCACTCCATTTTGTTGCGGAGTGATAGGGGCAGAAAATTCTTGACTGATACCTTCTTCATCACAGAAACTCTCAAGATTTGAGTTTTCAAACTCTCTTCCATGATCACTCCTAATTCTGACTATTGCTTTCCCTTGCTCATTCTGAAGTTTCTTGCACAAAGTTCTAATCACATTAGGAGCTTCACCTTTTTCTCTCAGAAATTCTACCCAGGAGTATCTGGTGAAATCATCTACCATTACCAGTATGTATCTCTTTCCCCCCAAGCTCTCAGTTCTAGAGGGTCCCATCAGATCAATGTGCAGCAACTCTAATGGTCGTTCGGTCAGGATAGCCGTTGTGTTCTTGTGAGCTGTTCTAACTTGTTTT
The DNA here is from genome assembly GCF_001411555.2 of Juglans regia. NCBI lineage: Eukaryota > Viridiplantae > Streptophyta > Magnoliopsida > Fagales > Juglandaceae > Juglans > Juglans regia. Next base: position 29,286,290 of record NC_049908.1, read on the forward strand.
CCCAACTGACATGACCCACAAACAGGAGTCTCTGCTTTACCCAGCTCAGGCAATCCCATCACCATCTCTTTCTTGGCAATCTTAGATAGATTTTTGTGATTCACATGTCCAAGTCTTTGATGCCAGAGGTCAGTAGTTTCACTCTTAGTACTATTGCAACTATACTGAGGTTTAGAGGCAAGGCCATAACAATTATCAGATGTCCTTGTTCCCTGCATCATGCAATTTCCATTATTATCTGAAACAATACACATATCTTTTGAAAAACGGACTTCTGCACCATTGTCACACATTTGGCTTATACTTAGGAGATTTGCTTTTAATCCATCAACAAATAGGACTTCTCTCAAGACGGGTAGTCCAGGTATTTCAATTTCACCCCTTCCTATTATATCAGCTTTTCCCCCATCTCCAAATGTTACTGTTCCACACTTGTACTCTTCAACTGTTTTAAATAGACTTTTATCACCCGACATGTGGCGAGAACACCCGCTATCAAGATACCACATGTAGGTGTCTCTGGTCTTTAGAGCAATGTGTGCCACATGGCACGTGTGCATTTTTCCAGTTCTGACCCACATTTTTCTAACTTTGGGAAAGATGTCCTTTTTGCTAGTTGAAAGTTGGTCTATCTTGACATTTAGCATCTCATTTTGTCTAGTTAGGGCCCTGACTTGACTCCAAAGATTTAAATGTCCTCTTCTCGATTCACTATTTCCATCTCTCATAGGATTCCTCCTAAGCTCATAACAATTTGGTCGAATGTGACCAGCCTTACCACAATTATGGCACACGTAATTCTTTTTGTGTTCTCTTTGTCCCCTGAAAGATGAGACATATTTAGGAGCAGTTCTGGGATTTCTATCCATTTTTGGTGAGTACACACTTCTACTTTGAGAGCGTGTATGATGATCATACATGGTGCATCTCTTCAATCTAAAACAGTCTCCTATAACATGACCAGTCTTACCACAGTGGTGACACACAGGGCTTGTATTTCGAACTCTTGATTTATCATGAGACTGAACACCCATTTTTACATGAGAGGATTTCTTACCCTTGTTAGATGGGTTAGCATTCCCTTTTGCAACAGACTCACGAACAAACACAGTTTTCTTCTCATTCTTATAGGAGACTTTTGATGTAGTAGCTGTATCAGATTTCTCTGTATCATATCCTAGTCCACTCCTATCACCAGGAGGCTTTCCTGACCTCAGGATTTCATCCAGCTTTTCTTTCCCAGTGGACACGGATTTCAGTTTATCCTTCAACAGAATCATCTCACTTTCTTGATTTTTTAATTCCTCTTCTAGAGATACATTCCTCATTTTCAGCTGATCAGTTAGACCAATGGCTTCATTTAATTTGCCTTGAAGCCCTTCATTTTCTCGTTTGCTGAAGTCTATCTCCTCAATGTGCGCTTTGTTGCGTTTTCTCAATTTAACACATTCCTTATACAGCTTCTCGTAGACTTCTTGCAACTGATCTTCATACCCAGATTCATTTCCAGATATGCTCCCATCATCAGACACTGATTCACTACATTGACTTTTGCTGCTAACAGAGGCAGTGAATGCCATGTAGTTAAGATTTCCTTTTGGCGTAGAGTTATCTGATGATTCACTCGACTCTGACTCACTCTCACTTAGAGATGCAATCTTAGCTCTTTCTTTTGCCTTTTTGTAATTTGCACATTCCAGACGAATGTGTCCAAATCCATGGCATTCATGACACTGCACCTTTGATTGTACCTTGTCTTTATTAGCTTTAGTGTACTTCTCAGTGCTTCTCTCCTTGTTCCCTGAACTTGAGCCTCTATTATATCTCTCAAACTTTTTCTTCTCTGGCCTCTGGTTCTTATTGTTTCTAGCCACAAACATTTTCCTGAACTTCTTAGCATAAAAAGCTATTTCTCTGTCACTCATAGCTGACTCATCGAATGACTCATTTGACTCCTCTCTAATGGTATTGAGGGCTATGGACTTGTGTTTCTTATCCACGGGAAGAGTGTGTTCATATGTTTGCAGAGAGCCTACCAATTCTTCAATTCTCATACTGTCTAGATCTTTACTTTCCTCAATGGCAGTAACTTTAGGACGAAACCTCTGAGGGAATGATCTGAGAACTTTTCTCACAATTCTGTTCTCAGGAATTCTGTCCCCCAAATTAAAACGAGAATTGACGACATCATTTAATTTGGCATAAAAAGCATCAAATGTTTCATCATCCTTCATTCTCAGTTCTTCAAAACTTGTGGTCAGCATTTGAAGTTTAGAATTCTTCACAACCTTGGTGCCCTCATGGGTGACCTCAAGAATGTCCCAAGCTTCTTTGCAATTCCCACACATGGAGATTCGCTTGAACTCCTCCTGGGACACGGCCATGAAAATCGCATTCAGGCCTTTGCTATTCCAACCACATTCATTAATTTCATCCCTAGAATAATTATCCACACTTTTGGGGGTTTGAACTCCTTCAATAATAGTGACTGGTTCTCTCAATCCCTTTGTTATAGAAACCCATACTCGTTCATCCACAGATTTTAGGAAAGCTCTCATTCGAACTTTCCAATAAGCATAGTTGTTTCCATCAAAATAAGGTGGCGATGTGAGAGATTGAGACTTCTCCATAATAACCACAACAGCAGGATCACACTCAGGAATTTAATCCCAGCGGAGTGAACCCGCTCTGATACCAATTGAAAAAGCAGTGGTTCTACCAATCACTACACCTAGAGGGGGGGTGAATAGGTGTATTCCAATTTTTGTGGTCTTTTCAAAAACAGAAACAAATAAACAGTTAATCAATGAACAAGAATAATTAACATAATGATTTTGGTCACGAAGTGGAAACTCATTTGTAGAACTTCTTCAAATTCTAAAACCACTCCGGGTGTAAGGCACCACCTAAAATCCACTATAGAAAAAGTTCATTACAACCAATATAGAAACACTCACAAAACCTTTGTAGTTCCTAAACTTGGCTTGCAAC